>NC_089838.1:164136895-164436895 GCF_035609145.1 Eleutherodactylus coqui
GTAGAGCTGTGTGTGTAATGTGCTGTGTGTGTAATGTGTGGGAATCCAGATGGATGTAGTAGAGCTGTGTGTGTAGTGTGCTGTGTGTGTAATGTGTGGAAATCAGGATGGATGTAGTAGAGCTGTGTGTGTAATCTGCGGGGTCAGGATGGCTGTAGTAGAGCTGTATGTGTAATGTGTGGGGTCAGGATGGATGTGGTAGAGCTATGTGTGTAATGTGTGAGGTCAGCATGCATGTCATAGAGCTGTGTGTGCAATGTGTCTGTAATGTGTGGGGTCAGGATGGATGTAGTAGAGCTGTGTATATAATGTGCTGTGTGTAATGTGTGGGGTCAGGATGAATGTAGTAGAGCTGTGTGTGTAATGTGCTGTGTTTGTGATGTGTGGGGTCAGAATGGATGTAATAGAGCTGTGTGTGTAATGTGTGGGGTCAGCATGCATGTAGTAGAGCTGTGTGTAATGTGCTGTGTGTGTAATGTGTGGGAATCAGGATGGATCTAGTAGAGCTGTGTGTGTAATGTGTGGGAATCAAGATGGATGTAGCAGAACTTGTGTGTGATGTGTGGGAATCATAATGAATGTAGAGTGTAGCAGAGCTGTGTGTATAATGTGTGGGAATCAAGAAGGATGTACTACAGCTGTGTGGCATCTAGTAGAGCTGTGTGTGTAATGGGTGGGGTCAGGATGGATGTAGTAGAGCTGTGTGTGTAATGTGTGGGGATCATTATGGATGTACCATGTAGCATAGCTGCGTAGCGCATTGCACCACCAGAAACACTGGTACTATAATTTCCTAATAATTACTAGTTTAGTGTGTAATGGTGACATGTATTTCCTCTGCCCATGTGCATATTTTTACATTTATCAGTGTTAAACCTTCTCCTGCTCCTGCCCTGGCTGACCCGCACCCCACAGGCAAACAGATCTAATCTTTAATCTTTTTGGGACCCACCAATTGCTTGTATGTTTTAAACACCAGCTGAACTGACGAAGGGGTTATCCCTGAAACGCGTTTTCATAAGCTGATCACGTACTTTATTAAATAAAAGGAGAAGTTTCCCAAACCTTTGGTCACTTCCTATTTGCTTTAACCTGGAGTGTTGCGCCTTCTCCACTGCCAGGTTTTTAGTCCTATTCTCTTACTCTATTACGCCCACCCAGGTGGTGCGTCATCTGGTCAGGCAGCACCTCCATTATTGAAGTTACCACTTCACTCTCTTCACCACTTACGTAGTATCATTGTTCACAACAAACACAACTGTGCGGGTTTTGCTCCACCCCTCTTTTTCCTCCTCGTCCACAAACCTCATTTGCCACTTTTCTGCCAAAGCCCCCAACTTATCCACATTCTCTTGCAACTGTCTTGCGTCCTCACTTACGTTAATTATTTTACATAGTTTTGTGTCATCTACAAAAATTGATATTTTACTGTGCAATCCTTCCAGGTCATTAATAAGTATATTAAAAAGAATAGGGCCCAATAATGCTCCCTGTGGTACCCCACTAGTAATGGTGACCAAATCAGAGGATCTCACATTAATAACCACCCTCTGCTTTCTTTTTACTGAGACAGTTACTTACCCACTTACACACATACTCATCTAGAACAAGCATGCTCATGATATATACCAACCTTTTATGCAAATAGCAAAGGAAAAATCTATACAATGCTTACAATATCAAGGCAAATAGGATAATTGAGTGTATTAGGCTGCCTATCCATGGGCGGGTTTTCATTGTGTTCCCCGCGACCGCAGTGAAAGCTCTCCAAAGCTTTGCTATAAAGAGCGCAGCCCCCCTGTCCACGAGCAGAGAATCATTGTGATTCTCCACTCACGGGTGGCAGTTCGCAGCATGCTGTGAATTTACTACGATTCTCCGTGGTCAGCCTATCTGTCAGATAGGCTGACAGCGGAGATCCGTCTGCAGACTCCTGCTCCCGAGCGGCGGTATCCCGTGGCGGATCTCCACCATGGGATACCGCAACGCCCGTGGACAGGCAGCCTTAAAAGTGGTTTAGGGGCGCATAATGAGAGCATCGTGCTTCCTCTTTACAAATCACTGGTCAGACCACAAATCGCATATGGTGTACAGCAGGGGTGTCAAACTCATTATCACGGAGGGCCATATTAGTATTCTGGTTGCCTTTAAAGAGCTGTTTACAGTATTTCTACATCAACATTTAAAAATTACAATTTAGTGGCAGGATGTGAGTCACAGATGTATTGAAGAAGGCTATGGAGCTTGGTTCTGCAAGCACTATGATGATGTTTTCTCTGGACTGCACACAAAAACTGAGGCATGGCTGTAAATGGGAAGAAGTTACACAAAATGTATTATGCACCAAATGGATGTGTCCCAGCAGCTTTCTATGGTGTATGTACTTTTTTTGTAGGTTGCTAATAAAGTAGTTCAAATTGTTCCACCAGAGAGGTTATGGTGCGCCACTTGGTCAGTAAAAGTCCAAGATGTCCTTTAGGCCCAGGTTAGATAATAGCCGCCCCTTTCAACGCTTTAGCGTTGAGCTTCCTACCTTGGAGGGTGGCTAGGGTGCTTGGGTAGGGCTGTCAGCTGTGCCAACACCTGTGAATTGCTGAACAGAGCAGTGTGGAGGTGCAAGCTAGAGCTCTCAACCCCAGATGACACAGCTCTACTACATCCATTATGATTCCCAAACATTACACATACACACAGCTGTGGTACAATCATGCTGATTTCCACACATAACCAGCTCAGCAGACTCCTGGATACAGTGATCAGCCTGTGGTCATGTGATCCATGACTCTACCCACACAGGTAAAAATCCTCTCTCTGCTCATGTGTGCTTTTAGTGTCAGAGGAGGGAGAGACACTATTACATGGCATACACATACATTTTAATGAAATTACTTTTTACCCCCCTTTTTGCCAGTCTCACACAAGTTAATAAGCTAATAGTGCACTCCTCATTATTTTATGTGCTCTGTTGGGTGGTGCTGCTGTGCACAGTACCATCGGCTGCTTCAGGAAGTCTTGACTGCAAACCTACTGGAAAAAGGACTCATAAGAAACTAAAATCTACACCTTTTGTTAGCAGCGCTACAGAGGTGTCATACGGTAGATAATGTACACATATTTTGCATCATTTTGCACAGGACAATTAGGGTATTTATGTTTTTGGTTATATATTACAGACTGAGCCAACCACTTTAGAAAAGAACATAAAAATAATCAAAAAGTTTTTTCCCCCTTTTCTACCCATTGCACTTGCATAAGATCTACCAAATAAGAAGATGCCCACTCTAATTTGTAAGAATTAGAAAACTCTATGTGGGCCACACAGAAAACCCCAAAAACTATTTGGGCACACCAAGAAACAAATTTAAGAATTCCCTTTAAAATTCAGCATTCCATTATGTGAAATTTTGCTCTGGTCATCAAGATCCAAAACACCCTGGCTATGAAAGCGTTAATATTTTGTTAAAAGGTTTAGCTATTAAGTGAGAGCGGGGTATTTCTCACCCACATCTACTATACTGTATATGTATTAGTGAATGGCATGAAACCCATCATATGCTAGAACAGCAGTTATCATTTTTTCCCTTTTTTATTGGAATTTCCCTTGATTTTTATTTGAAACCGTTTTCACACAGAAGTATTTTGTTTCAGCATTTGAAAACCAAAAACAGAAGTGAGCCCAATTATACTTTTTTCTGTATATGCTCTAACTTTGTTTTTAGCTTACAAATACAGATGGAGAATATGGACTAAATGCTGCCATGTGAAACCTCATAGTTTGACTTATTAATAGGAGAATATCCTCAGTGTAATATAATACTAGTATGTGGTTATCTGAGCGTGGGGTATGCCTGTGTGTGTAATTTGCTGGCAATGGCTATGTGTTTATTTTGCCAGCACTATTTGTTTAGCTGTGTAAAATGAAGACTGGATTAATGGATTATCACAGAACAATTTGGCTTGTTTTGTCTTTTGTCAAAGGACACTGATATTTGCTGTTAGGTCATCGGTATCTGCTTTGGAGGAAGTTTTATTTTACTTTCTGTGGGGCAGGTTTCACAGTAATTAATGATATTTTTCCTTATCCCTTATTTGTACATCTGCACCTTTTTGGGTACTTACCTTCTTACCACTGGAGGAAATTTCGCTAGAAAAGTGGTCCTCCGCTACTATACGTGCAGCCTTGCTTCCAGAAAAACTGGGTTCCTCCCTTGCTGGTCTCCAAATATTAGGGCCTTGATAACCTCCTTCTTGAATTCAAGGAAGATGCCCCTCTGGCCTGTGTAGCATCCAGGGAGCTGGCCCATAGCCGAGAAAATAGCGGGGTAGATCGAGGCCTTGTCATGGGGCTCTACCATCTCCTCCCCAGAGGGTAGCATGGGACCCAACCAAGTTACTGCTGGGGAGTTTCACAGGGAGAATACAATTTGTGGTTTACCTTAAAGTCCTTTTTTTGACTCATGATGCCACCATGCTCGTTTACTTGAATAAATTTGCATACATCCAAACTTCATAACAGCAGGCTAATACAGGTGTAACAAACAATAACAGTGTGACAGGGAGGATACTCAGGAGGTCAGAAAAATCCACAGTCTCAGTTATCTGTGGGATTCTGCTCCTAGCGACTCACTTCTCTTTCTCACATTCTCTCTCTCTTGCTCTCTACTGGTCCACACTTATGATCAGTATTGCACTCTATACTGCCCGGAGGTTCCTATCAATCTCTTAGTACTCCATCTCAGCACCAAGGGGGCCTCGGTGAATTAAGGCAGGGCAGACATAATGTCGTCGCTCACCCTCTTTCATCTTTGGGATCATCGTAGGACAAGGCACATTTTCTCCTACTCAATCAAAGTTCTTCTCCAGATAGGCTCAGACTTAAGCTTAGGCTGGCTTGCAGAACCAATTTAGACTCCCTCGCACAACATCCTTGCAAACACACATATATATAACATGATTACGTGACATATAACAAGATACATTTTCCAGACATAACCCAGACATTAACCCATTCAGTGCTGCAGAGGTACAATATACATCACAAACACATACACATAGAAGACTCTGACAATACAAATGCACAAGACAAACACATTATGAAGGGGCCCTGTTAACTCTGGGCCACTACAGCCTGAACATGGACATAGCACATAGGCATTATATAATGCCACCTGTATGGTGTGCACCAGCCAGTTATTTATACCACACTCTTGTTTTCGCATCCTGCGAATTGCCACGATTCTCCATGGTCAGCCTATCTGTCAGATAGTCTGACAGCGGAGATCCGTCTGCTGGCTCCTGCTCCCGGGCGGCGGCTCCCGCAATGCCCATGGACAGGCAGCCTAAGGTGACTGAGTTCTGCTCCACATATATTTATATGAGGCATAAATTCAAAATCTACAATTAAGACAGTGACATTTTTAGGAGAGTTTTTCTGAATTTAATGTGACTGTTGGGGGGTTAAGTTCACTTTCTATTGGCAAAACTGTGTTTTACCTAGTTTGGGATTCTCCTTGCCTTTGCCGCTACAGTGTTCTATAGTTGAGTGCTGTAGTTTGTGTGCAGTTCCCATAGCTTGTGGACACCAAGAAAGTGGCTACTAAACTGTGAGTAGTTAGTATGTATTTATGTTTTAACCCTGTTTGTGTATTTTTGTATTGTGGATGTGTAACAAAGTTTGTGACTTTGATATTACTTTGGGTGTTCATTACAGACTTAAAAGGAACCTGTCATGTCACTTATTCTTTTCAGGCTATGTTACAGTACTACTTTAAATTTAGAATCGGCAATAAGACTACTAGAATCTGAGTTCTCATGTGTCCAAATTAATGAGGTCCCCTATCACCTCTACTACCTCAGGGGGCTCCATATTGGCATTCTACCTCAGACAATAGGTTATTAGTCATATTCTTTTCTGTAGTGATGGTCACAACCTAATAAGAGATCAAAACAGACAAAGATACACTCATATCGCCCCGCCTCTGGCAGTTGGATGAGTCTGAATTGCAGTCTCTGAAACGGGTAAAATACAGTGTGTTGGACAAGTACCTTTACCATTTTATCTGGGCTATGACAGCCACAGATTGTTGCAGCATTGTTGAACCCTGGGGCAATCCAAGCAGAAGACACCACACCATACCACACATTACCTCCTTTGACTGGTGAGTTGGTCCATGGCTCAAATGTGACATTGCAGAGTAGAACATTCCAGAAAGGCACAGGTGTTTACCTTTCCTCAAGACTCCACTCTTATCCCGCTCTGGACCCCTTTGTGCCACTCCTCTTTTTTTTTTCTTGGAGGCCTGTTCCTGCAAAATAGACAAAAGAGTGATATTCACATCCAGTTTGGCTGCAACCAGGTTACCTCGTCCAAGGGTAGTCAGGCCGCTGCTTTGGCTGCTGCATCTGTTCTTTGTACCATTGTTAGGCTTATTGAATTCAGGGAAGTCTTTTAAGCCCATCTTATCAAGACATTTTGAAGTGTTTTGTGCCTCCATATGTAGAGGCATGGGAGAGGGAACTTATTCAGAGCTTTCTGCAGGAAGATGGGGAGAGAGCCTGGGTTCTGTGTCATAAATTGTCATCGACTTGCAAACTACAGGATTTAAATTTTAAAATCCTATCCCCGGTGGTATAGAACACCTGACCAGCTACACAAAAATTTTCCCCAGACTTCCCCACTTGCTGGAGATGTAACAGCGTCAGGGTGAACATATCCCACATTTGGTGGAGCAGCCCTACAGTAGCTGCCCTGTGGAAGAAAGTGATGGAGGTCTACATACTATATTCACTGCCAACCCCACCCACTGCTGATTGACAGGTTTCTCTGTGTCACTATGCATACAGAAAGACATGTCAATTAATTTCATGTTTCAGAAAAGAATGCATTAGTAACGGGAATGTACTATTGTATTTGAGGAAGAAAGGTTAATTATTACTAAACCTTTCTACTTTCAAGCATTGTCCAGGCTTCACCTATTCTTGACCGTATTACTCATAACTTGCATATCTACAACTACGATTCAAAAGCTTCTGACTCATACCTGTGGGAATCTCAGACCGTTTAATGTCATCCGGCAATTCCTGTTACATCACATTGTGTTGACTCAAGATGAAAAATGTAACTGAATCATATCCAACACTTGCAATGTAAATGTCATCTGATAATGATTATTTCTTATTTCTTATTTCTTTTGATACATTTCTTAAGTTTGTTTATATTACTTTTCCATTTTTTAAAATGACTTTTTCTCTAAGGGTCTCTTCACACTGAGGCCTCGGTCACACTGGCGATTTGCGCATGCGCATGCGATCGGCGATTTTATAGAACTATTGCTTTGCAATGGTATCGGACACATGGGCGCTTGTAATGCGCTTGTACGATAAATTATAGGACAAGAAATCGCAGATCGCGGCTATCTGCGATCTGCGATTCCTTGTGTTCTCTATATGTGCTCAATGGGGCCGGCGGCAGCAGCGCCGACCCCATTGAGAACATATATTACACAAATCATTCTCCTCTGCCACAACTGTAACAGCTGTGGCAGAGGAGAATGATGTTTGCCCATTGAATTCAATGGAGCCGGCAATACAGCCGGCTCCATTGAAAGCAATGGGGTGCCGGCGAGCGCGAGATGAATTTTCGGGAAGGCCTTAAAAATATAAGCCCTTCCCTGAAAATCATCCAAAAATGTGTAAAAATAAAAAAAAATATGTACTCACCTTGTCCGTGCAGCCAGAGTTTAGCCGCGGCCGGACGGCAGTTCTCCTGAACTGCTCTGAGTAGTATTCAGCAGGCGGGGATTTAAAATCCCCGCCTGCAGAATGGGCTGCCTCTGATTGGTAACAGCCCTCACCAATCAGAGGCAGCTCTCACTCACCCATTCATGAATTCATGAATGGGTGAGTGAGTGCTGCCTTTGATTGGCTCAGCGCAGGGACCAATCAGGGGCAGCTCTCAGCTGTCATTCAATAGCTGAGAGCTGCCCCTGATTGGTCCCTGCGCTGAGCCAATCAGAGGCAGCACTCACTCACCCATTCATGAATTCATGAATGGGTGAGTGAGAGCTGCCTCTGATTGGTGAGGGCTGTTACCAATCAGAGGCAGCCCATTCAGCAGCTCCTCTACTCTGGCCTGTTTCAAAGGAAACGCGGCTAGGAGCAGATTTTTCCGGCGATTTTTCGGCCCCGGTCACGCGATTTGCGGATGCGTATCCGTCATGCGATCCGCAAATCGCGGCAAAAAACACCTGTCTGACCGAGGCCTTAAGCTGAATTTTCCATTCACAACAGAAACCACAATGCATTGCTGGATGTGTTGCAGGACGGATACCACAGGGACACGATGGACCCATCGTTTAACAATAAAGGTACCCATACACATTAGACTAAAGTTAATGGTAAAAAGATAAAGGTTTGGTACGGTGTTAGCGAGTAGAGCAAAATGTGATTGTTCTCAAAGAAAAACCAAGTAATCTGATTGTGTAATGGCTAACAAAAACCCTAAGTAGATTGGAAAGCTTGCTGTAAACATCATCTCTTTTTGTGAGAGCAATCACATTTTACTAAGCGTGATTTCACACGGGCGAGAAAATCGTGTGATTTTCGCTTGATGCGATAGTCAGTAAAAAGTAGATTATGAAGCCAATGATTTACAATGGTTTCATTCCCATTAGTGATGTTTTCACTGATGTGATGTTGAGAACAAAAAAAATGCAGCATGCTCTATCTGGCGATTTCTTTTTTTCTCTGCGATGTCACAGCGATGAATATGAAACCAATGAGTTTCGATTGTTTCATATTAATTTGCGATGTTTTAGCAGAGCTGTGCATCGCAGAGAAGAAATCTGCGATATCGCTCAGTGCTTTCAATGGGGCCAGCGGCAGCAGCCCTAGCCCCATTGAAAACATAGGGTGAATATTACAGACTTCTGCTGCAGCTGTGACAGCTGTGGCAGGAGTTTCCTTCATCCCCGCGGGGGCTTGATGAATAGGTAAGCGCTGCCTGTAATTGGCTGAGTGCTCAACAAATCAGTACAGCCCTTTCAGGAGGCGGGGATTTTTAAATCCCCGCCTGCTGAAAGTACTGGACAGCAGTGCCTGGGAGCCAGCCGGAGGACGCGTCTGAGCGGCGGAGAGGTGAGCAATTTTATTTATCTTTTTTTAACCAGTTCATGATTATTTTCAGGGAAGGACTTATATTTCAAGCCCTTCCCCGAAAATCATACTGCAGGGGTTGCCACAAACCACTGCTTTCAATGGGGCCGACAGCAGCGCCGAACCCATTGAAAGCAATGGGATAGCATTCTGGACTTCTGCCACAGCTGTGGCAGGATTCCTTCATTGCCACGGTCCTCGCGGGGATGAAGGAAACTCCTGCCACAGCCATCACAGCTGTGGTAGAAGTCCGCATTGTACTCCTATATGTTTTTAATGGGGCTAGCGCTGCTGCCGCTGGCCCCATTGAAAGCACTGGCGACACTCGCTCTTGCAACGCAAGAAATAAAAACGCCAGTGGGTGTCCACCCTTTCTGCGATATGCAATTTAATTTTTTTTTTATCTTTCCCTATGGAGCCTACCTTTTATCGCATCGCAACGCCACAAACACGAGTTGTGATGCGACTTTACCATTAGAAAGTCCTATTGACTTTTACGATAAAAAGTCATGGGATTTTATCGTAGATGGCAGTAGTGCGATGTGAGATTATTCTCCAATAAAAGCATCACTGACGTTTAAAAATCGTGGGAACATAGACGCTATTTTGCCATGGGTTTCTCACGACAAAATCGCGATCGCCCATGTAAAACTAGCCTAAAGTTGATGAAAATGGATGATTTCAACCAAAAGGAACATTCGTGGGGTGACGTTTAACAACAAACAATTGTTTTGGCTGACTGATAGCATGCTGTCATTGTCTGGAGAAAAGTCAGAAACATTTCAAATCTTTGTCTGATAGTTGGACAAAGAAACTTTTGTGCACAGACAATCTTTCTTCAAAAGAAGATTCCCAGAAAGATGTTTTGTTCCTCGCCCTGTATCATTGAACTTGTATGGCCAATTACAGCTGTGCCTGCCAACATGGACTAAAGGTACATTTACACACACAGATGATCGCTCAAAATTCATCACAAACTGATTGTTCTGAGCGATCATTTTGCATTAGCTACTAATGCAACCTTCTACTAATCCTTTATTGGATAAGTTGGACTATCAACTAGATAAACTGTTTAGAATAAATGCCACAACACGTGTACAATACTAGGCATTGATTACATTATAATTGTCCCAGATTGAAAATAATGAAATAAATACACTGCATAGAAGTCAAGTTTCATATTTATGATAGCAAGAAAAGCTACAGACTGTACTATTCCTGCCATCCAAATCTTGGACCCTGATAGAAGCACAAATGTTAATACAGGCTTAATATTATTGCAATGATATCTTCTCTTTGGAAAAATTGGCTATACAGCATTCTAATTCCTAGTCGTCAGTTATTTTACATTGTGGTGTCCCAAAATGTAGGTGAGAAATCAGTGAAGATAGGGCCACGTCTAAAGTCTGGTCAGCTTGGACTCCAAATTTAGCCTTTTAACCATTTTTATTAGAGATGAGCGAACACCAAAATGTTCGGGTGCTCGTTATTCGGAACGAACTTCCCGCGATGCTCGAGGGTTCGTTTCGAACAACGAACCCCATTGAAGTCAATGGGCGACCAGAACATTTTTGTATTTCGCCGATGCTCGCTAAGGTTTTCATGTGTGAAAATCTGGGCAATTCAAGAAAGTGATGGGAATGACACAGAAACGGATAAGGTAGGCGAGGGGCTACATGGTGGGCTGCATCTCAAGTTCACAGGTCCCACTATTAAGCCACAATACCGGCAAGAGTGGCCCCCCCCCCCCCTCCCAACAACTTTTACTTCTGAAAAGCCCTCATTAGCATGGCATACCTTTGCTAAGCACCACACTAGCTACAACAAAGCACAATCACTGCCTGGATGACACTCCGCTGCCACTTCTCCTGGGTTACATGCTGACCAACCGCCCCCCCTCCCCCCCACAGCACACACCAAACTGTCCCTGCGCAGCCTTCAGCTGCCCTCATGCCACACCAGCCTCATGTCTATTTAGAAGTGCGTCTGCCATGAGGAGGAACCGCAGGCACACACTGCAGAGGGTTGGCACGGCTAGGCAGCGACCCTCTTTAAAAGGGGCGGGTCGATAGCCCACAATGCTGTACAGAAGCAATGAGAAATAGAATCCTGTGCCACCGCCATCAGGAGCTGCACACGTAGGCATAGCAATGGGGAACCTATGTGCCACACACTATTCATTCTGTCAAGGTGTCTGCATGCCCCAGTTAGACCGGGCTTTTTAATTCATAGACACAGGCAGGTACAACTCCCTATTGTGAAGTCCCTGTGGACCGACAGCATGGGTGGGTGCCAGGAAGCCACCGGCGGTACATAGAAATATCCCATTGCATTGCCCAACACAGCTGAGGTAGTAATGTCGTGCATAATGCAGGTGGGCTTCGGCCCACACTGCATGCCCCAGTCAGACTGGGGTTCTTTACAAGTGTACAGATGTATTAAAAACTCTGTGTGCACCTACAGCATGGGTGGCTCCCTGGAACCCACCAGCGGTACACAAAAATATCCCATTGCATTGCCCAACACAGCTGAGGTAGTAATGTCGTGTGTAATACAGGTGGGCTTCGGCCCACACTGCATGCCCCAGTCAGACTGGGGTTCTTTAGAAGTGGACACATGTAGGTTAAACTCCCTGTGGACCCACTGCCTGGGTGGGTGCCAGGAAGCCACCGGCGGTACATAGAAATATCCCATTGCATTGCCCAACACAGCTGAGGTAGTAATGTTGTGTGTAATACAGGTGGGCTTCGGCCCACACTGCATGCCCCAGTCAGACTGGGGTTCTTTACAAGTGTACAGATGTGTTAAAAACTCTGTGTGCACTTACAGCATGGGTGGCTCCCTGGAACCCACCGGCGGTACACAAAAATATCCCATTGCATTGCCCAACACAGCTGAGGTAGTAATGTCGTGCATAATGCAGGTGGGCTTCGGCCCACACTGCATGCCCCAGTCAGACTGGGGTTCTTTAGAAGTGGACACATGTAGGTTAAACTCCCTGTGGACCCACTGCCTGGGTGGGTGCCAGGAAGCCACCGGCGGTACATAGAAATATCCCATTGCATTGCCCAACACAGCTGAGGTAGTAATGTTGTGTGTAATACAGGTGGGCTTCGGCCCACACTGCATGCCCCAGTCAGACTGGGGTTCTTTACAAGTGTACAGATGTGTTAAAAACTCCGTGTGCACCTACAGCATGGGTGGCTCCCTGGAACCCACCAGCGGTACACAAAAATATCCCATTGCATTGCCCAACACAGCTGAGGTAACGTCAGCTGTAATGCAGGTGGGCTAAAAATTAATTTGATTACACTGTAGGCGAGGGCCCACAAAAATTGCTGTATCAACAGTACTAATGTACATCCCAAAAATTGGCCATGGCCAGCCAAGAGGGCAGGTGAAACCCATTAATCGCTTTGGTTAATGTGGCTTAAGTGGTAACTAGGCCTGGAGGCAGCCCAGTGTAACGAAAAATTGGTTCAAGTTAAAGTTCCAATGCTTTTAAGCGCATTGAAACTTATAAAAATTGTTCAGAAAAATTATTTGAGTGAGCCTTGTGGCCCTAAGAAAAATTGCCCATTCAGCGTGATTACGTGAGGTTTCAGGAGGAGGAGCAGGAGGAGGAGGAGGAGGAATATTAGACACAGATTGATGAAGCAGAAATGTCCCCGTTTTGGATGGTGAGAGAGAACGTAGCTTCCATCCGCGGGTGCAGCCTACGTATTGCTTACGTATCGCTGCTGTCCGCTGGTGGAGAAGAGAAGTCTGGGGAAATCCAGGCTTTGTTCATCTTGATGAGTGTTAGCCTGTCGGCACTGTCGGTTGACAAGCGGCTATGCTTATCTGTGATGATTCCCCCAGCCGCACTAAACACCCTCTCCGACAAGACGCTAGCCGCAGGACAAGCAAGCACCTCCAGGGCATACAGCGCTAGTTCAGGCCACGTGTCCAGCTTCGACACCCAGTAGTTGTAGGGGGCAGAGGCGTCACCAAGGATGGTCGTGCGATCCGCTACGTACTCCCTCACCATCCTTTTACAGTGCTCCCGCCGACTCAGCCGTGACTGGGGAGCGGTGACACAGTCTTGGTGGGGAGCCATAAAGCTGGCCAGGCCCTTAGGCCTCATGTCCACGGGGAAAATCAGATCCGCTGCAGATTCTACATGGAGAATCTGCAGCGGGTCCCTCCTGCCCTGCGGACATGAGTGCTGAAAATAAGAATTTAAAAGCATTTACCTATCCGTAGCGGGCGGAGAAGGTCAGCTGTTCCTCACGGCCGGATCTTCATTTTCGGTTGGCGGATGAATTCGTCACGCCGGCGGCACGTCGCCGACGTGCCGCGCGCATGCGCCGGGCACATCCGCCGAGCCGAAGCAAGAAATATCCGGCCGTGAGGAAGAGAAGACCTTCAGCGCCCGCTCCGGGTGAGTAATTCTTTTAAATTCCTATTTTTGGTCTCCCGCTGATCCGGACGGCTTCCATAGGCTTCAATAGAAGCCCGCGGGAGCCGACCCCGCGGGAGACCCGCATGAAAATGGAGCATGGTCCGGATTTTTTCATGCTCCATTTTTTTAAAATCTCTTTTATTGACGATCCGCGGGTTTTTATCTACCCCGCGGGTGGTCAATGCATCCCTATGGGGTGCGGATCCGCGGGCAGAAGAAGAGTTAAAATCCGCTGCGGATTTTAATTCTTATTTTGCCCGTGGACATGAGCCCTTAAAGACTGTTGCACTGCCTGGGATGTACATGCTGCTCGATCTACGCACATCCCCTGCTACCTTGCCCTCGGTACTGCGCCTTCTGCCACTAGCGCTGTCGGCTGGGAATTTTACCATCAGCTTGTCCGCAAGGGTCCTGTGGTATAGCAACACTCTCGAACCCCTTTCCTCTTCGGGAATCAGAGTGGGCAGGTTCTCCTTATACCGTGGATCGAGCAGTGTGTACACCCAGTAAACCGTCGTGGCCAGAATGCGTGCAACGCGAGGGTCACGAGAAAGGCATCCTAACATGAAGTCAGCCATGTGTGCCAGGGTACCTGTACGCAACACATGGCTGTCTTCACTAGGAAGATCACTTTCAGGATCCTCCTCCTCCTCCTCCTCCTCAGGCCATACACGCTGAAAGGATGACAGGCAATCAGCCGGTGTACCGTCAGCAGCGGGCCAAGCTGTCTCTTCCCCCTCCTCCTCATCCTCCTCATGCTCCTCCTCCTCCTCCTGTACGCGCTGAGAAATAGACAGGAGGGTGCCCTGACTATCCAGCGGCATACTGTCTTCCCCCGCCCCCGTTTCCGAGCGCAAAGCAGCTGCCTTTATGGTTTGCAGGGAATTTCTCAAGATGCATAGCAGAGGAATGGTGACGCTAATGATTGTAGCATCGCCGCTCACCACCTGGGTAGACTCCTCAAAATTACCAAGGACATGGCAGATGTCTGCCAACCAGGCCCACTCTTCTGAAAGGAATTGAGGAGGCTGACTCCCACTGCGCCGCCCATGTTGGAGTTGGTATTCGACTATAGCTCTACGTTGTTCATAGAGCCTGGCCAACATGTGGAGCGTAGAGTTCCACCGTGTGGGCACGTCGCACAGCAGTCGGTGCACTGGCAGCTTAAAGTGATGTTGCAGGGTGCGCAGGGTGGCAGCGTCCGTGTGGGACTTGCGGAAATGTGCGCAGAGCCGGCGCGCCTTTACGAGCAGGTCTGACAAGCGTGGGTAGCTTTTCAGAAAGCGCTGAACCACCAAATTAAAGACGTGGGCCAGGCATGGCACGTGCGTGAGGCTGCCGAGCTGCAGAGCCGCCACCAGGTTACGGCCGTTGTCACACACGACCATGCCCGGTTGGAGGCTCAGCGGCGCAAGCCAGCGGTCGGTCTGCTGTGTCAGACCCTGCAGCAGTTCGTGGGCTGTGTGCCTCTTATCGCCTAAGCTGAGTAGTTTCAGCACGGCCTGCTGACGCTTGCCCACCGCTGTGCTGCCACACCGCGCGACACCGACTGCTGGCGACATGCTGCTGCTAACACATCTTGATTGCGAGACAGAGGAGGAGGAGGAGGAGGAGGAGGAGGGTGCTTTAGTGGAGGAAGCATACACCTCCGCAGATACCACCACCGAGCTGGGGCCCGCAATTCTGGGGGTGGGTAGGACGTGAGCAGTCCCAGGCTCTGACTCTGTCCCAGCCTCCACTAAATTCACCCAATGTGCCGTCAGGGAGATGTAGTGGCCCTGCCCGCCTGTGCTTGTCCACGTGTCCGTAGTTAAGTGGACCGTGGCAGTAACCGCGTTGGTGAGGGCGCGTACAATGTTGCGGGAGACGTGGTCATGCAGGGCTGGGACGGCACATCGGGAAAAGTAGTGGCGACTGGGAACTGAGAAGCGCGGGGCCGCCGCCTCCATGATACTTTTGAAGGACTCCGTTTCCACAACCCTATACGGCAGCATCTCAAGGCTGATGAATTTTGCTATGCGGACGGTTAACGTTTGAGCGTGCGGGTGCGTGGCGGCGTACTTGCGCTTGCGCTCCAACAGTTGCGCAAGCGACGGCTGGACGGTGCGCTGAACTACACTGCTGGATGGGGCCGAGGACAGCGGAGGTGAGGGTGTGGGTGCAGGCCATGAGACGGTTGTGCCTGTGTCCTGAGAGGGAGGTTGTATCTCAGTGGCAGGTTGGGGCACAGGGGGAGAGGCAGGGGTGCAAACCGGAGGCGCTGAACGGCCTTCATCCCACCTTGCGGGGTGCTTGGCCATCATATGTCTGCGCATGGTGGTGGTGGTGAGGCTGTTGGTGTTGGCTCCCCGGCTGAGCTTTGCGCGACAAAGGTTGCACACCACTGTTCGTCGGTCGTCAGGCGTCTCTGTGAAAAACTGCCAGACCTTAGAGCACCTCGGCCTCTGCAGGGTGGCATGGCGCGAGGGGGCGCTTTGGGAAACACTTGGTGGATTATTCGGTCTGGCCCTGCCTCTACCCCTGGCCACCGCACTGCCTCTTGCAACCTGCCCTGCTGATGCCCTTGACTCCCCCTCTGAAGACCTGTCCTCCTGAGTAAGCGTTGCACACCAGGTGGGGTCAGTCACCTCATCGTCCTGCTGCTCTTCCTCCGAATCCTCTGTGCGCTGCTCCCTCGGACTTACTGCCCTTACTACTACCTCACTGCAAGACAACTGTGTCTGATCGTCATCATCCTCCTCACCCACAGAAAGTTGTTGAGACAGTTGGCAGAAGTCCCCAGCCTCTTCCCCCGGACCCCGGGAACTTTCGAATGGTTGGGCATCAGTGACGATAAACTCCTCTGGTGGGAGAGGAACCGCTGCTGCCCAATCTAAGCAGGGGCCCGAGAACAGTTCCTGGGAGTGCTCCCGCTCCTGAGCAGGTGTTATTGTAGTGGAGTGAGGAGGCTGGGAGGAAGGAGGAGCAGCAGACAGAGGATTCGGATTGGCAGCAGTGGACGGCGCAGAACTGCGGGTAGACGATAGGTTGCTCGAAGCACTTTCTGCCATCCAGGACAGGACCTGCTCACACTGCTCATTTTCTAATAACCGTCTCCCGCGTGGACCCATTAATTGGGCGATGAATGTGGGGACACCAGAAACGTGCCTCTCTCCTAATCGCGCAGCAGTCGGCTGCGACACACCTGGATCAGGAGCTTGGCCTGTGCCCACACCCTGACTTGGCCTTCCGCGTCCTCGGCCGCGTCCATGTCTTCTAGGCCTACCCCTACCTCTCAGCATGCTGTATTACCAGTGATTTGATTTCACAGGCAGCTAATAAATTGGCGCAAGACTGCAGGCCAAATATAATTTTTTCCCTTTTTTGAAAACGAAAGGCCCCACTGCCTCTAGTGAATGAATAATCTAAGTTTAATAACTGTGCTGTTTTCCTGCTAATGTGTCACAGAACGTGAGGGTAGCAGAGTTATTAACTGTGGCAGAGCAGGTATTTTTTTTCCCAATTAAGGAAAGCAAATGGCGAAGCCAGGAGTAAAACGTAGCTGGGTGCGTATGATTTTTACAGGTTGCAGACGCAGCCGACACGTGTCCACCGGCGTTAGGACGGACAGAGGCAGGACAAATAGAATTATTTTCCGTTTTTTTGCACCAAAAGGCAGCACTGCGTATATTCTATGAACATGAGAAGTTTAATAACTGTGCTGTTTTCCTGCTAATGTGTCACAGAACGTGAGGGTAGCAGAGTTATTAACTGTGGCAGAGCAGGTATTTTTTTTCCCAATTAAGGAAAGCAAATGGCGAAGCCAGGAGTAAAACGTAGCTGGGTGCGTATGATTTTTACAGGTTGCACACGCAGCCGACACGTGTCCACCGGCGTTAGGACGGACAGAGGCAGGACAAATAGAATTATTTTCACTTGTTTTACAAGCAAAAGGCAGCACTGCGTATATTCTATGAATAATAACTGTGTTGTGGCCCTGCCTATACAATTCTTTCCCTGCAGTATCAATGGAGGGTGGAATGCTCTGCAGAGGCGATTTTGAGAAGCAAAAAAAAATGCAGCACAGCTAACAGCAGCCTGGACAGTACTGCACACGGATAAATATGGCCCTAGAAAGGACCGTTGAGGTTCTTGAAGGCTACACTCACTCCTAACACTCTCCCTGCCTATGCAGCACTTCTGTCCCTAATGCCGGGTGCAACGCTCTGCAGAGCCGATTTTGAGAAAAAAAAAAATGGCACTGCTAACAGCAGCCAACACACAGCTATCAGTGGCCCTAATAAGGACCTTTGGGGGGTCTTGAAGCCTACACTAACTACCAATTCTTTCCCTACAGCAGCTCCGGTACAAACAGCACTGTCCCTCAGCTAACTCACCAGGCATCTGAGCCGAACCGCGGGAGGGGCCGACTTTTATGTTCGGGTGACACCTGATCTTCCCAGCCACTCACAGCAGGGGGGTGGTATAGGGCTTGAACGTCACAGGGGGAAGTTGTAATGCCTTCCCTGTCTTTCAATTGGCCAAAAAAAGCGCGCTAACGTCTCAGGGAAGGAAGTGAAAGTAACCAGAACACCGCATGGTGTTCGTTACGAATAACGAACATCCCGAACACCCTAATATTCGCACGAATATCAAGCTCGGAAGAACACGTTCGCTCATCTCTAATTTTTATTATTAACAGTTTTCCAATTTTGCAATTCTGCATAACATGTGATATAGTCACAAAGATGGAACAGTGGCTCTACAGCACCACCTGTTGGAAGGCAGCATATCTGCAAGTTAGTGTCAGATCTTTTAACAGGCCTTGTTAAATACACACAGGCGAGTGCAATATCAGGCTCGCCAACATACGTTTCACGCGTGGATGCGAAGCGTTTTTCATTCAATAACCCTCATATCACTTCAGTGAAATTGCGATCCTCAGGCATGTGAGAGGACCGCAAGTGTTTCCCATTGATTTCAATAGAAAATATCACATCGCACTTGCATGCACATCACATGGCTTGCAAGTGCAATGCAATGTCTTTAAGTGTCCCATTGAAAACAATGGGCAAGGCGTTCCAAGAGAACGATAAAAAATAGAACATGTTGTGATACCTTGTCTTGCGGCTCACATTCTGCTGGCTACTGCATCCAAGCTGTGAGAGGTGGCCAGGTTTTACAGAAACAGCTGAGTATTCTGTGCTCTGCTGTTCCTGTATTACCTACAGAAGTGAATGGGAGTCACATAATTGCAGCATATTGAGCTACACGGTTTCCATAACTTGTGAGATTTGGAAACAGCATAACTCGCTGCAGGAAACTGTTTGCATAACTTACATTCACTTCCATGGGAGTTATAGAAACAGTGGAGCACAGGGTGTTCAGCTGCTTCTGCAAAACCCAACCAACTCTCAAAGTCTTCAAACTGTGGCTAGCGGAGAGAGTGTTGACATGGGGTAATGCCCGAAATGGAAATACCTTTTTAACTTTTTAAACTCTATCTGCAGTATAGGTAACTTTAAAGGGGTTGTCCCATAATTGACTTTTAATACCTATCCATGGAATAGGTGATAAAAGCCTGATTTCGAGAGTCTCACCACTGAAACTCCCACCAATCCCCAGAAGAGGGGTCCCATGTCCTCCTCTCCTCCTCACCATGAGCTCACTGCACCCCCCACATTGAGGAGTAGATCAAATAGAATAGCGGTCGCACATGCATGTTGCCGCACTATTCATCTTCAATAAGGCAGCCTGTAATTGGCTGAGCCCTCAGCCAATCAGCACAGCCCTTTCAGGAGGCGGGGATTTAAAAATCTGCTGAAAGAGATTTTTCACCAGCTGGGGATAATTTTCTGGGAAGGGCTTATATTTCAAGCCGTTCCCCGAAAATCATGCTGCGGGGGTTGCCTACAACCCACTGTTTTAAATGCGGCCAGCTTTCAATGGGATAGCATTCTGGACGTCTGCCACAGCTGTGGCAGAGGATTCCTTCAGCCCCACAGTCCCCGCGGGGAAGAAGGAAACACCTGCCACACCTGTCATAGCTGTGACAGCTGTGGCAGTAGTCCGTGATATACTCCCTATGTTTTCATTGAAGCTAGCGCTGCTGCCGCAGGCCCCATTGAAAACACTGAGCGATATTGCAAAATCATTGGTTTCATAATCATCGCTGTCGCATCGCAGGGAAAAATATCGCTAGTGGGTAAAATCCTTCATATAACTCTCTTAATGGAAAAAAAGATGGCTTTCAGAATATGGTGTCAGAAATAAATGATTTTTTTTAGAAGTTTATTTAGGGTCTAAAAGCAGGAAAACATAAAAAATAAAATTAGATAAATTTGCTATAGCCATAAATATACTGACCTGCAGAATAAAGGTAGCATGTTAGTTATGCCACATGGTCAACTATAACAGGGTGTTGCTAGGGTCTTACAGGATCAAGGGCAAAAGATCCAAGGTATACGCATATATAGTTATTGTGTAAAATTGTTGCCACTATAGGAGGAGTATATTCTACTATCATAGAATAAGTGCATTATCTACACAATGTTGCTGAGGGGCAGAGATTGGAGCCGCAGACTAGTGGAATGTATCTCAGCTCCACGGAGTTATCCTGCAAACTGGTTCTATGTAGAAAAAGTGTTATTGTTATGGAGCACTGGTGCCACCTAGTGGTAGAAATTGCAATTACAGTGCAGTGTTTGTATTTAATGTTGAACTGTGATGATTGGCATGTAATGCTCATGTGAAGGGGAGGTGTCTGGAGTGGCTCTGTGGGCTGGACGAAGTTCCGAATTTGCAGACATAGCAGACAAAGGTGGGGCAGGAGAGGTATCATATTGGGTTTCCCTCCTAGACCAAATGTTGCACGCCAGTCCTTGGTGGTAACAAGAATGGTGTTACCCACAGTGCCGAATAATCTGGATTCGAGACAATGAAAAGGCTTTGAGAATGCTGGCAAGTCAGAGTTGCCTTCGTCCGGTAATCTATGAGGCTATGAAGCTGCGACACCTCTCCTCTTCCACCTACCTGTACTATTTCTTCCTGTTATTAAAGTTTTAAATAATTAATAGAGATGAGCGAGCGTACTCGGAAAAGCACTACTCGCTCGAGTAATTTGCTTTATCCGAGTATCGCTGTGCTCGAGTCTGAAGATTCGGTTGCCGGCACGGAGCGGGGAGCTGCAGGGGAGAGCGGGGAGGAACGGAGGGGAGATCTTTCTCTCCCGCCCGCTCTCCCCTGCGACTCACCTGTCAGCCGCAGCGGCACCCGAATCTTCAGGGACGAGCACAGCGATACTCGGATAAAGCAAATTACTCGAGCGAGTAGTGCTTTTCCGAGTACGCTCGCTCATCTCTAATAATTAAGCTACAATGTTGGGTGTGAGGACGTTACTTCCACCAGGGTCCACCAACTGGTAAAATGTAACCCCTTAACAGGACAAAGAGTGCCCAATATCTAGTGCCAACTGTGTTGCCTAGGACACCCTGAACTGTGATGTATTTGTGTACCTGCCAGGGGCCCCTATTCCACCTCCAGGACCCCGTCCTTCAGACCCGTGAGTTTTTTTGGATTCTGAAGTTAAAAACTACTTCCCAACAGGACTTAACTATAAGTTAGATCTACTATGTATTTATTAAAATCTTGCTCTTTAATGCTAATACCAATTATATTTGCTGCATATTGCTATTAAGACCTAATATTCTACATGAATTATTAGGTGTTTCTTATGTGTCAGCAGGATGTGATATGTCAAAATTAATTAAGCCACAGGTGGAAGTAGGTTGTTTATTTCCCTATTTAATGGCAGTTCAGTTATGTACAAGCTATGTCATCAGTAAGAACCTCTTTTGGTTTGAAAAGCCTAGGCTGGATGTTCAGCTTTTACCTTGCTACAATCTTCATGGAATAAGGCTTTTGGTTTTATTTATTTGCCTGGTTTGAATGCTGGACTTTTCCTACTTTCATATACAAAGGAAGATTACTATCCCTATTAGGCCTTGACAGATTTAATACACTCTAAATGCCTAACATGGGATAACTACCCTGATAAAGGCAACCCCCATATGAAACACCCCACAAAGGATATCACAGCGCTCCCGGCAGACACAACAATCCCTACATGTTGCTTCCCGGGAGAGACTCATCAGATACTAAAGACAAAAGACTAACATCAGCGGGTAACGGATCAGTATAATATTCTCCGTGATAAAGTGATGTCTGTGACATATGTTACGCTCTTTCTGGAGAGTGGGCAAATATACTTAAAACCCACCACTATACACTTAAAGAGGTATTCCAGTTGCGGCAAGTTTTCTGTTATTGAAAATCTGGTTGGTCCCTAAATGAATGGAGTGGAAGTTCAATAACTGCATCGCTGCTCAATTCATTTTATTGAGAGCGCCAGAGATTGCTGAGTGCATGAACGCGGCAATCTCAGGGGCTGCCATTAAGGTCGCATGTGTGACCTCTGCTTTGTTCATTTAGGGATCGACCGGACCCCCATTCACAGGATTAGTGTGGGTTCCAGTGGTTGGACCCCCACTGATCTACTAGTTATCCCCTATTCCTTGGGCAGGCAATGTCACAACTGGAATACCCCTTTAAGGCTAGAGCTTCATGGTGACTTTGGCTGTGTGATATGTCTATCTATCTGTCTATCCAGCTACACATACATATTTGTTAATATATATGTAAGTTTATCGGAGATGTATCGCTTCACTTTTCACTTGCAGCAATGTTATGGCGCTGGTAATATTCCGTTTGCATCCCTATATCTCCATCTAGTGGTAAGAAGGCAAAAAATGCAATGGTTTAAGAAGATGTATTACAGCTGTGAGTTTGCGAAATATTTCAGTACTTAACGGTCTATTTTTAAAAATCTTTTAAATTTTTTTTCTTGCAGATTAATAATTTTTGGTTGTGAATCTGTGCAATAGAATGAATAGCAGTCGATCACATAAAAAGCCTTAACTATAACCAGTGTAGCACTCATAACATGCTATATACTGTTATCCTAAGGATAAGCATAACATGGTGGGTAAGAAGAGGCGATGACTTTCAGTATAAGAATGTGGATTTAGTGAATGGAAAATGCAATATTTGTAAACGAGAGAGATGCACGCTATGTAAGGGAAGGCTACAAAACCGTATGCGTCATGCGCAGTCTTTCTCATTTCTTTTTTTTTTTCATTTCCCAGTCTGTCACTCAGCAATGTTTCTTATAAATGCTGCACATACACTATGTAATTGTACAGCATTTATTATTATGCGCCCAGAGAGAACAATAGGGCAATGGCAACTTAGAGTTGCCATTCAGTATGATAACTCTGATCTGCTTTATGCTGTGTCCCTGACGACAAAAATGTTTTGCCACAGGTAGTTCCGACTTTCCCTCTCTAATTGAGTGGTGATGAGATCTCATCTCGGCTTTCAGTTGTTGTCCTGTTGCCCCGATATAAAGCCCCCCAACAGGACATTTACAACACAGAATCAGGTACACAACATTGGACGTGGAACATGTGAATGTCCCAGGGATCGCTACAAAATTGCATGACTTTGTCGCCCGTGTGAATGAGGCCTAACACTCTGTCCTTGGTCGTGTTTGAGACAGCATATCTACTGGTATAACAAAGAAGACTCAGATACATCAGTTCAGCTGTAGTATAGCTATAAACAAAGCAGTCACCAAATAATAATCAGATACATTTCTACACAGTGGCAGTGACTACAGTGCTGTTATGTCCTACGATCCTAGGTGACTTCTTCAATTAGAGTCATCAGTTTTCAGTTTTAATCTCTATCTGGACCCAGGACATCATGAAAATGTCTTTCAGCCACAGCCTGACTCCCCATTATGCCACTACCCCCTTCTCTCAAACACACCCCATAAAATTAGTGCTCACTCTATGGTCCAACAAAGTAAACATGTCTCCTCTGTGGCCCTACAAAAGAATATAATTCTCCCTCTATGCCCCACAAACTAATAGTGCCCTTGAAAAATATAGTGCTCCCTTTATACCTCTCAAGGTAATAGTGCCCATTTTGTACCCCTCAAAGCTATGGTGCCCTTTCTCTGCCTTCAAAGTTATGGGGCACCCTCTGTGTCCCTGAAAAATGTAGAGTGCATTCAGTGTGTTCCCCCTGAAAGCACAGCCAGCCGTAGAACTCTCTTACTAACTAAGAGTGCTGGGTAGCATGGATCCATGTTTTGCAGAGCTTGACTCCACCCCTCCACCCCCCATCTTTTGCTCTCTGGCACTTTACTGCATTGAGAGCAGGAGGCGGGTGAGGAGTCAGGCTATGCACTGCATGGAGCTACACTGTCAGGCAGGATTGTAGCACTGTTCATATGTTGTGGCAAGTTGGGGTTACTCGCCTATTTGGATTGCAATGTTTACATTAGGATGGTTGGCATACGTCCAAAAAGGCTCAGGAGACTTTAGGCTCTGCAGGCACTCAATTGTTTATCCCTACACATCCACAGATTCCACATTCTATGAATATGTGTTGGGACCATAGAATACATGAATAGTGCTACTTCTGGTGTGTTTATCCACAAAATAGGGCACTTAAAAACTTGTGCAGTCAACAAAACACTAAAAAAACTTAAAGAGAATATGTCAAATACTTTGAGCCCTATGAGCTAAGTTTATGGGCTGAAATTGGCTGACCCGCTGAGTCCAGGGATGTATGTTTTATGCTTACCTTCCTCACTGTTCCTGAATGCATTAGGTGGCGTGCTACGTAGTCCTCCCATTCTAAGACTAGTGACTACTTAGTGCGTGTCACTCATTGCATTCAGTGGCAGGCTTGAGTGCTGACATTGGAGGAATGGAGGGGGAAGAAAAATCTAAAACTTATATCCTCGGACTCAGAGAGGCAGCTACTTTGGGCCCATAAGTTTGGCTTATAGGGCTTAATATAGCTGACAGAGTCTCTTTAAGTGACCACTAAATGTCAATATTCAATACTCTTCCAATTATAAACAGCAGGAATACCTATATCCATGATATATTCTTCTTGGAGGCACTGCAGCAGGTAATGGTATTTGTATAAGTCATTTTCAGTGGTAATACAATATTGAATTCCTACAAATCAGAGTATCCATTGAAACCTACATTTCTATTGGTTTTTACTACGCCATCCTGCCATCATTCATAGAACAATGAATTTTGAATGATATCAGCAAATTCTAAAGGAAAATGTTAGGACCAGAGATGAGCGAGTAGTGCCTTAGTCTAGTATCTGCCCGCTCAGCTCTAAAGATTTGGGTGCTGGCGGGGAGGAACGGAGGGGAAATCCCTCTCTCCCTCTCTCCCCCCCGCTCTCCCCTGCTCACCGCCGCAACTCACTTGTCACCCGCGATGGCAGCCGAATCTTTAGAGACGAGCGGGCAGATACTTGAATAAGGCACTACTCGCTCGAGTAGTTTGCCTTAGCGAGTATACTTGCTCATCTCTAGTTAGGACATATATATGTGAGCTGAATCTCAATAAAATGTGGAGCAAGAAAATGACCCAAAGCAGACGTCATTCTACAAAAGAATGGTTAAAGAAGAATAAAGTTCTAGTTTTGGGATGGCCAAGTAAAAGTCCTGACCTTAATCCTATAGAAATGTTGTGGAAGGACCTGAGGAGAAAACCCACCAACATAACAAAGGTGAAGCTGTTTTGTACAGAGCAATGGACTAAAATTTCTCCAAGCCAATGTGCAGGACTAATCAACAGCTTCCAGGAACTTTTAGATGCAGTTACTGCGGCACAAGGAGGTCTCACCAGATATTGAAAACAAAGGTTCACATACTCTTGCCACTGACAAAGTATGGTGTGATTGTAAAGTGCACTGGGCTGGTCTCTGCTCCTTGGTGTGATGTTATGGTGCAATGCAAACCCCAATAAAAGAAAATCCAGAATGTCTGGAGGGAAAAACAGTTAAACTCACATTTATTTGTTCCAAAAGTGTAACGGTTCATCATCCAGACGATGAAACACAGACTTTTATAAACAGCCATTGGTTTACACAGGCGGTACTGTTGGTGGTGAATTCCCTTTTTACAGCCTTCTTCGACCTCCGTACTACACTATTGTGATTTGTCACCATGGTCCTAGAGGGTGACCGCTTCCTGTTTTTAGATTCTACCTCGGCCTCTGTACTGCACTATTTTGTTTTTTCACCATGGCTCTTTAGCCTTGAGCTTGTCTTTAGGGAGCCTTCCATCAGTTGTGCAAACTTCCTCGTAAATAACCTTAATATAAAATAATACAAATGAGCGAACTCACAAGACAATGGAGCAGGTGATTAAAAAGTATAGTCAGGTTTTTAGGAAACAGTAAATCAATATATCTCATTGCTCGACATAGGATCAGAGGAAATAGGAAATGGCATCATGGCCCAAAAGAAGCCTGTTGGGGAAATCCTGGGTCGGGCACTATATGTGGCATTGTGTTTGCTACGTGTTGCCACCATTGTCCATGCACTTTTTAATTGTGATTTTGTGAGTATAATTGCCATATTCACAAATATACTCTTTAACCCCTTAAGAACATAGCCCTTTTTTTTCCATTTTCGGTTTTTCCTCCCCCATTAAAAAAAAAAGGTAACTCCTTTATTTATCCCTCAAAGTAGCTGCATGAGGGCTTGTTTTTTGTGGGACAAGTTGTATTTTTCAGTAGTGCTATTTATTGTGCCATATAATGTATTGGAAAACATTGTAAATGGAGTAAAATTGATTAAAAAATGAAATTCTGCCGTTTTTCAGTGCGACTTGTTTCTACGGCGCACCAACTGCAACACAAATGACATAATAACATTATTCAATGAGTCAGTACGATTACTACGATACCAAACCTTTATAGTTTTTTTTTGCTGCGCTAGTTTTATTATTTTTTTTAAAGATATTTAATTTTTAAAAATTATTTTCTGCCTCCATCTTCTGAGCGCAATCATTTTTTTATTTTTACGTCGACATAGTTGTGCAAGAGCTTATTTTTTGTGGGACATCCTGTAGTTTGCATTGGTACCATTGTGGAATACCTACGACTTTTTGATTGCTTTTTATTGCATTTTTTCTTGGAGACAGGGTGACCAAAAAAGGGCATTTCTGCAGCTTTAAGGGGGTAAAGTTATCAGAACATAAAAAATAAACTCTTGTGGTACCAAAGTCTGCCTTCCGGGTACCACATATTACACTGAGATGTCAACATCCCGAAGTAGTGATAGTGCTGGGTCACTACTGATGTGCTGCGGTTTGTTGGTTAAAACAACTCTGCCCTCTTGTGTATGAATTATGTAACTACACGATTTACCTGATATTCACTAATGATCACCATAGCATCTACAGGGTGCGCCATGGAAAGTAGCCCGGCACCACACTCCTATGAAAGCTGTCTAAAAGAAAATCTACCTTTGTTGTCTATATCAACCAATCACAGCAAATCTTTAATTTTTTATACTGCTGAGGCAAAATGAAAGCTGTACTGTGATTGGTGGCTATGGACAACAAAGATTGTCTTTTAGGCATCTTTCCTAAAACTGTGGAAAGTATGCCAGTGAGGCAACATGCAAAGGGACCTCCACATTTGTGCATTCAAAATAGCTATTATTTCTAATTCCATTGAATAATTTCCCATGGATACTTATATATATAGATTCCTGTCCCCTGGGACAGGCTTCATTTATATATTTATTGTGACAACTTGGGAGTTGTTAGCTCATCAGATCGCCATCTTTCCAAAACCAGATGAATGGCTGCACACCAGTAAGCCACATCCAGGCCATAAGTTTAGTAAATATTGATAAATCAGTTCTTTTATTGTGGCAAATCACTATGTACATGATATATAGAAGTGCCTGAGCGCCTGAATGGTAAATAACATAGACTTTATCTTGTTTACCAAAGCAGGCGTAGCACATTAACACATAGCATCAGAGTCCTTCACGTCATGCCCATCCAGGGTGCCAACCTAAGGGGCTGTCCATCCTGTCAGGTTCGTGGCTATTCAGCCAACAGCAGGAGCTCACTCTCTGCAGTGATCTCCAAAGTCTGTCTCCAGTCACCTCTTATGGAGCAATGGCTTTGCAACGCAGAGGTATTTCTGTCTTGGAGCCACACCTACCTAGGTGCTAGCAGATTAATTAGGCACAGAAATCCCTTCATTGCCGCAGTTCTCATTCAACCAGCCCATAAGCCCCCTTATGGCCAACACTGACACTGAATGGCTACATATTCCCCTCTCTGATAGAAGTACTTTTCACTGTATTCCCCCCCCCCCCCAGTCAAAGCTTTTTTGGACATTCTTAGCCCTAGATACACAAGTAGCTGAACTATACCAAAAGACCTATATTTCAGCTGTCTTTCTCCACCTACATTATCTGGAAGACTTAGGCCCTGTCATTGTCTAGAGCACCAACTACTCTGTCCCTCTACTATCACTGGAGCACATTCTGCGCTCTTCTTCCTTTTTTCTTCTTTTTGTGACTTTCAGACTTCCTTTTCACTCAGGGGTTTCTGCTTCTGCCCTTTGCAAGTCATCTTATGATATTCACTAAATTCAGATACATTTAGTCATTTAAAATTTTGAATGGGCAATCAAATCATCTTAGGATATAATGTGACACATTTTCTATATATAGAAAACAAATAGTTTTCAGTTCCACTAGGAATACATGTAGAGCTCTGTTATCAAATGCAAAACAGTTGCATCCTCAACACAACTTAAGTGGAGTTACCATTTTTAGAGAGATAATAAAGGGTTCTGGCTACTTTTTCTAAGAAATACTGTGAAGTTTTATGAAATGGTAGAATTGGAAGGGACCTCCAGAGTCATCTGCTCCAACCCCCTGCTCAATGCAGGATTCACTAAATCATCTCAGACAGATGTTTTTCCCGCCTCTGTTTGAAGACTTCCATTGAAGGAGAACTCACCACCTCCCGTGGTAACCTGTTCCACTCATTGATCGCCCTCACTGTCAGAAAGTTTTTTCTAATATCTAATTTGTGTCTCCTCCCTTTCAGTTTCATCCCATTGCTTCTAGTTCTTGTACAAATGAGAATAGGGCTGATCCCTCTACACTGTGACAGCCCTTCAGATATTTGTGGACAGCTATTAAGTCTCATCTCAGCCTTCTTTTTTGCAAGCAAAACATTCCAAGATCCTTTAACCGTTCCTCATAGCACATGATTTGCAGACCGCTCACCATTTTGGTAACCCTTCTCCGAACTTGCTCCCATTTGTTCATGTCTTGTTTAAAGTGGGTTGCCCAGAACTGGATATAGTATTCAAGATGAGGTCTGACTAAGGATGCTTCCACACTGGCAAGAAAATCATGCGAGATTTGTCTGTTGCAAGACGCACAAATCTCGCACAAATGTGAAAATGGGTTCATTCACATTAGAGATGTTTCCCTGCATGGTACCATGTTGCAATACTATGCAGGAAAAAAAATCGCAGCATGTCCTAACTTTTTTTGTGATATCATCCATGGTTTTCAATAAGGTCGGTGGCAGTAGCGCCAGCCCCATTGAAAACAATGGAAGAATTCCGCAATCCTCTGCTGCTGCTGTGACAGCTGTGGCATGGGATTCCTTCATCCCTGCAGAGATGTGAGGCTGTTTCCACATGAAAACGCCTTCATCCACAGGTTTCACATGGATGGCTAGGCCAATATTGGGTTGTGATTCATGGCCTGATATCGCACTCGCTGGTGTGAAGGAGCCCCAAGGAAAAATAGAGAGGGATAATTACCTCATGTGATTTAGACTCTATGCTTCTCTTAATACATCCCAGAATTGTGTTTGCCTTTTTGGCTGCTGCATCACATTGTTGACTCATGTTCAGTCTATGATCTATTAGTATACCCAAGTCTTTTTCACATGTGCTGCTGCTTACCCCAATACCTCCCATTCTGTATGTGCTTTTTTCATTTTTCTTGCCCAGATGTAAGACCTTTCATTTCTCCTTGTTAAATACCATTCTGTTAGTCGCCGCCCACTGTTCAAGCTTTTCTAGATCTTTTTGAATCCTCACTCTCTTCTCAAGTGTTAGCTATAGTTCTTAGCTTTGTGTCATTGGCAAATTTGATCAGTTTACCCTCAATTCCCTCGTCATTGGTCTTAGCCTTAAAAGAGTACATGATTTCCTAAACAGCAGAATTTGACACCAAGGGATGTTTTAAGAACAATTATTTCAGTAAGACCCCCAGTTGTCAGCTGATATCATCAACTCTAGACAAATGTAACTGTTCTAACATGTAAAACTGTTGCAATACTTTGTATTACATTGCACTTAATGTGGCCATTTAAAATGTACAACCAGGCTCTTCAGAACCCAGAGCTGTACTTGCCGGAGCTCTCTGCTTTGGCTAATCAGAGAATGGTTTCCAAATGAGAGACTATTATTTCAAACCGTCCTGATGAAGCATTGCATAAATTTTTTTAAAAGCATGCAGTAGCATAAAACTGCTTTCAGTTGGCTATAATACAATTGCCTTTTAATGCATATATGCCGGTGGCTCAATTGAACTGGATTTGGTTCCTTTGGTGATCTGAATTTATTTTAGTAGATCTCCAAGTGGTCTAGATATTGCAGCCATAGTATGGATGCCTAAAAAATACCTGAAAAGATATGTCAAAAATGTCTGTATGGAAGAAAATGACACCAAAAATAGTGTGTAAAAAAGAATGAAATTCATAATGCATTTTACTAGTTCCGCAAAAAAAAAACTCTGCCACAAAAGTGTGTGAAGGAAGCCTATGAATTACTAAAAGGAATTCTGTAGATAAAACACCATAAAGTATTTCAGTAGAAAACCCCCTAAAATAATTTTCTCAGTTTTGTTTTAATACTTGTTTTACAAGGATTAGTTGCAAAGTTGTGATCAAACATGGTGCTTATAATATAAGAGTTAGGGCTTACACACACTTGCGTTTTTTTAACGCTGCAATATTGCTGCTTTTTTAACGCGATTGTCAATGGAACTTTCTAATGTTAAAAACGCATCACAAATTCGTGCTTTGCAATTTTTGTGTGATGTGTTTTTAACATTAGAAAGTCCCATTGACAATCGCGTTAAAAGAGCAGCAATATTGCAGCGTTAAAAAAACGCAAGTGGGTGTTCACCCTTAATGAGTTTTTCAGGAGTTTACTATTGATGAGCTATCCTCATGATAAGTTTTTCAATAGTTGATCGGGTGAGGTCCCCCACTTACGATCCCTGCTGGTCAGTTGTTCTTTGGACCCACTGTCATTACGGATAGAGCTGGAGGCTGAGAGCTCTGTACATTGTGTAATGGCCTGGGTTTGAAATTGCAGCTACAGTTCCAATTAAATTCAGTTGAAGCTGAGCCTGTCATACCAAACCAGACTGCTGCAATGTTGAGGGAGCTCTCTGTTTCTGTCCGCACTGACAGCAGACCGGATGCATAGCTGAGGATAGGTCATTAGTAGAGATGAGCGAGCACACTCGTCCGAGCTTGATGCTCGTTCGAGCTTTAAGGTGTTCGAGATGCTCATTACTCGAGGCGAGCACCACGCGGCACTCGACTCCATTACATTTCCTTCCCTGAGAAATTTGTGCGCTTTTCTGGCCAATAGAAACACAGGGAAGGCATTACAACTTCCTCCTGTGACGTTCCAGCCCTATCCCACCCCCCTGCAGTGAGTGGCTGGCGAGATCAAGTGACCCCCAAGTATTTAAATCTGCCTCTTCTTAGGGCCACAGCTCACCTAGTGCATTACTGTTGTGGCTGCTGTGAGCAGTTTTGCACATTTTTTTTTTTTATGTATATCGGGCGTGCAGGCTGTAGCGTTCTCAGGCTGCAGTCTGTACTTGAGTATAGGGGCAGTATTGGTCAGGCAGGGACAGTGGTAGTGTAGAATCCTGTCTACAAGAACCCCAACGGTTCTTCTTAGGCCAACCTGCAACCGTGTGCATTTAACTCAGTGGTTGCTGGGAGTTGTAGTACCTCTGTATTGCACAGCCTAGCCTGCGTGCAGCCCTCATTTAAACATTTTTCTGTCCGCACTTTGCGTCGCCTCAGTTCACTCTGCCTCTAAGTGTACGCCAAGAAGCCACACATTTTCTACAACGCTCTGTTATATGTGTGCTGTCTCAGAAGTTCACGGTCTGCCCGACGCCCATAGATTGAAAGTGCAATACACACTGCCTAGCCTCAGCCTGCATTGCAGAGTAAAATAAGGAGATTTAAAAAAAAAAAATTCCTTTTTACGGCTAACGCTTACCCAGTGCATTTGCTTGCGTGGCCTGTGGGACTTCACGCCCATCCAAACTGCATAGTTCACAGCCTAGCCTGCGTGCAGCCTTCATTTAAACATATTTCTGTCCGCACTTCGCGTAGCCTCACTGCAGTCTGCCTCTAAGTGTACGCCAAGAAACCACACATTTTCTACAACGCTCTGTTATACGTGTGCTGTCTCAGAAGTTCACGGTCTGCCCGATGCCCATAGATTGAAAGTGAGCTGCTGAGCAGGCAGACTACCAGGAACTGTTCTCGGGCCCCTGCCCAGATTGGGCAGCAATGGTTCCTCTCCCACCGGAGGAGTTTATCGTGACCGATGCCCAACCTTTGGAAAGTTCCCGGGGTCCGGGGGATGAGGCTGGGGACTTCCGGCAACTGTCTCAAGAGCTTTCAGTGGGTGAGGAGGATGATGAAGATGAGACACAGTTGTCTATCAGTGAGGTAGTAGTGAGGGCAGTAAGTCCGAGGGAGGAGCGCACAGAGGATTCGGAGGAAGGGCCGCTGGACGATGAGGTGACTGACCCCACCTGGTGTGATAAGCCAACTGAGGACAGGTCTTCAGAGAGGGAGGCAATTGCAGCCGCAGGACAGGGTGGAAGAGGCAGTGGGGTGGCCAGGGGTAGAGGCAGGGCAAGAGCGAATAATCCACCAGCTGTTTCCCAAAGCACCCCCTCGAGCCAAGCCACCGTGCAGAGGCCAAGGTGCTCTAAGGTGTGGCAGTTTTTCACTGAGACGGCGGACGACCGACAAACAGTGGTGTGCAACCTTTGTCGCGCCAAGATCAGCCGGGGAGCCACCACCACCAGCCTCACCACCACCAGCATGTGCTGGCATATGATGGCCAAGCACCCCACAAGGTGGGACGAAGGCCGTTCACCGCCTCCAGCTTGCACCACTGCCTCTCCCCCTGGGCCCCAACCTGCCACTGAGATCCAACCCCCCTCTCAGGACACAGGCACGACCGTCTCCTGGCCTGGACCCACACCCTCACCTCCGCTGTCCTCGGCCCCATCCAGCAATGTCTCTCAACGCAGCGTCCAGCTGTCGCTAAGAGAATCGTTGGAGCGAAAGCGCAAATACGCCGCCACGCACCCGCACGTTCAAGCTTTAAATGTCCACATAGCCAAATTGATCAGCCTGGAGATGCTCCCCTACAGGCCGGTGGAAACTGAGGCGTTCAAAAACATGATGGCGGCGGCGGCCCCGCACTACTCTGTCCCCAGTCGCCACTATTTTTCACGGTGTGCCGTCCCAGCCCTGCACGACCACGTCTCACGCAACATCGTACACGCCCTCACCAACTTGGTTACAGCCAAGGTCCACTTAACAACGGACACGTGGACAAGCACAGGCGGGCAGGGCCACTATATCTCCCTGACGGCACATTGGGTGAATTTAGTGGAGGCTGGGACCGAGTCAGAGCCTGGGACCGCTCATGTACAACCCACCCCCAGAATTGCGGGCCCCAGATCGGTGCTGGTATCTGCGGCGGTGTATGCCACCTCCACTAAACCTTCCTCCTCTTCCTCCTCCTCCAACGCAACCTCTACCTCGCAATCAAGACTTGTTACCAGCAGCACGTCGCCAGCAGTCGGTGTCGCGCGGCGCGGCAGCACAGCGGTGGGCAAGCGTCAGCAGGCCGTGCTGAAACTACTCAGCTTAGGAGAGAAGAGGCCCACGGCCCACGAACTGTTGCACGGTTTGACAGAGCAGACCAACCGCTGGCTTTCGCCACTGAGCCCCCAACCGGGCATGGTCGTGTGTGACAACGGCCGTAACCTGGTGGCGGCTCTGCAGCTTGGCAGCCTCACGCACGTGCCATGCCTGACCCACGTCTTTAATTTGGTGGTTCAGCGGTTTCTGAAAGGCTACCCACACTTGTCAGACCTCCTCGGCAAGGTGCGCCGGGTCAGTGCACATTTCCGCAAGTCCAACACGGACGCTGCCACCCTGCGCACCCTGCAACATCGGTTTAATCTGCCAGGTCCTTGGAAACTTTGAGGAGTCCACCCTGATGGTGAGCGGCGATGCTGCAATCATTAGCGTCACCATTCCCCTGCTATGCCTGTTGAGAAGTTCCCTGCAAAGCATAAAGGCTGATGCTTTGCGGGCAGAAACGAAGGCGGGGGAAGACAGTATGTCGCTGGATAGTCAGAGCACCCTCATGTCTATATTTCAGCGCGTGGAGAAGGAGGAGGAGGGGGAGGAGCCTGAGGAGGAAGAGACAGCTGGGCGGAATGCAGAGGGTACCCATGCTGCTTGGTAAACTTCCCATCTGACAGCGCTAGTGGTTACTGTTACTGGGGTCTGACTATACTGCTACTACTGAAATGTTACAAATACTTTGCTCTCCCTACACTGCTGCCAGGGAAATGTTTATCTGCTGCTTTGCCTATACTGCTTCTATGTTACTGTTACTGGGGTCTGACTATACCGCTACTACTGAAATGTTACAAATACTTTGTTCTCTCTACACTGCTGCCAGGGAAATGTTTATCTGCTGCTTTGCCCATACTGCTTCTACGTTACTGTTACTGGGGTCTGACTATACTGCTACTACTGAAATGTTACAAATACTTTGCTCTCCCTATACTGCTGCCAGGGAAATGTTTATTTGCTGCTTTGCCCATACTGCTTCAACGTTACTGTTACTGGGGTCTGTCTGCACTGCTGGAACTGAAATGTGACTGGGGCATGTCGCAACTGATACTACTGAAATGTTACTGGGGTCTGTCAATACTGCTGGAACTGAAATGTTACTGGGGTCTGTCTAGACTTATACTACTGAACTGTTACTGGGGTCTGTTTGCACTGCTGGAACTGAAATGTGACTGGGGCATGTCGCAACTGATACTACTGAAATGTTACTGGGGTCTGTCAATACTGCTGGAACTGAAATGTTATTGGGGTCTGTCTAGACTTATACTACTGAACTGTTACTGGGGTCTGTCTATACAGATACTACTGAAATGTTACTGGGGTCTGTGTATACTGCTGCAAATGAAATGTTAGTGGGGTCTGTCGTCACTGCTGCCAATGAAATGGGGTTTGTGCATACTCTTACCGCTGAAATGTTACTAATTCTCGGCTCTGCCTATACTGCTGCTACTGCAAATGGAGGCTTCCCAAAGACATGATGGTGGCGAGGCCGCGCTACTAGGTTCCCCAGGCGCGACAACTTTTCAGCGACGCGGTCACTGGGAAGGTGCATATAACCATGGACACGGGGACAGGACACGTACTGCCTCAAAAACTTCCCCGTCCTCCTCCTCCAACAATGAAAACATTCTTGGCAAATGCTTTCGCAGTGGTCCGTCTGGTGGCAGTCCAAGAATTTCAACTTAAACGACACAATAAGAAAGCCCCCCACCACGGCCCACTTAATCCTGGCCACATTCCGAAAACCAACAGAATAAAACCGCGCTAATAGGTCCACAGTCGCGACCACTATCCCAGCAACGCGGTTACTGGTAAGGTGCATATAACCACGGACACGGTGACAGGACACGTACTGCCTCAAAAACATCCCCGTCCTCCTCCTCCAACAATGAAAACATTCTTGGCCGAAGCCCACCTGTATTTAATCTGACGTTAGCTCTGCTGTCCAGGGCACTGCAATGGGATTTATTTATGTACCGCCGGTGGGTTCCAGGGAGCCACCCATGCTGTCGGTCCACACAGACTTCACATTATTGAGTTGTACCTGCCTATGTCTATGTATTAAAAACCCCGGTCAGACTGGGGCATGCAGTGTGGGCCAAAGCCCACCTGTATTTAATCTGACGTTACCTCAGCTGTGCTGGGCAATGCAATGGGATTTATTTATGTACCGCCGGTGGCTTCCTGGGACGCACCCATGCTGTGGGACCACAAGGACTTCACATTAGGGAGTTGTACCTGCCTGTGTATACTTATAAAAAACCCCAGTCTGACTGGGGCATGCAGTGTGGGCCGAAGCCCACCTGTATTTAATCTGACGTTAGCTCTACTATCCGGGGCACTGCATTGGGACAAACTACAGGAGCAATACAGCGCTAATGAGACGTGCACAGCTACGCTAGCATTGGAGTCCGTTGTAGGCCCGCGATTACTGAGGGTTTGTGCAGAGGCCTATGTCCTGGGTGCAGTGAAAGTCCGCTTCCTGCCTAGGATTGCTGAATCTGTGGGCCGAGGCCTATGCCGTGGGCGCGGTGCAAGTCTGCCATATTTGGCCGCTCAGATCAATTTTTTGTTCATGTCTTCGGTTTCCTAGGACCCACCTATGCTGTTGGTGCTAACTTAGTTCCCTTTGCGGTGTTTGACCTGTCTGGCACAAAGACACTGACTGACTTGGGTAGGGGGCAGAGCGCAGACGGCTTTCCCCTTGCAGTGTCGATTGAGCTATGCGACACCTTGACAGAATGAATACTGTGTGGCACATGGATTCCCCATTGCTATGCCCACGTTTGCAGCTCCTGGCGGAGGTGGCACAGGATTGGATATCTCATTGCTTCTGTACAGCATTGTGGGCTATCGCCCCGCCCCTTTTAAAGAGGGTCGCTGCCTGGCCCTGCCAACCTTCTGCAGTGTGTGCCTCCGGTTCCTCCTCATGGCAGACGCACTTATAAATAGACATGAGGGTGGTGTGGCTATGGGGCCAGCGTGTGGCATGAGGGCAGCTGAAGGCTGCGCAGGGACACTTTGGTGTGCGCTGTGGACACTGGGTCGTGCAGGGGGGTTGGGCAGCATGTAACCCAGGAGAAGAGGCAGGGGTGTGTCCCGCAGGCAGTGCTTGTGCTTAGTTGGAGGTAGTGTGGTGCTTAACTAAGGTGTGGCTTACTAATGAGGGTTTGTCCGAAGTAAAAATTGTTAGGTGGGGGGGCCCACTCTTGCCTCTATTGTGGCTTAATAGTGGGACCAGGGAACCTGAAATGCAGACCAGCATGTTGCCCCTCGCCTGCCCTATCCGTTTCTGTGTCGTTTCCATCACTTTCTTGGGTTTTGCAGATTTTCACCAATGAAAACCTTAGAGAGCATCGTTGATATACAAAAATGCTTTAGTCGCCCATTGACTTCAATGGGGTTCGTTACCCGAAATGAACCCTCGAGCATCGCGAAAAGTTCGACTCGAGCAACGAGCACCCGAACATTTTGGTGCTCGCTCATCTCTAGTCATTAGTTGTAAAGTCCTGGAAAACCCATTTAATGATGCATAGCCAAGATTATCCAAAATAACAGGTGTGTTGTTGAACTACTGCTACGATAGCTTCTGTTGTCTATGCTGCAATATGTTAGCTGTATTCTGGGTTGTAGACTCCTATGTATACACTAAACCTAAATATACACTCAGTGTAAAAAAAAAATCAAGCATCTAGAAGACGTTTTCGAAATCAAATGAAACTCCATATGTGTGATTGTAAGGTTGATATAAGTGATTACAATAACAGAGCAAAAGGATAATTTATTGCAGAAAACTCAGCCCTTGAAGGTATGGTGAGTGCTAATTTTATTTGTGAGCTATTAGTTGTGATTTTTTTCCCTTTTTGTTTTAGTTCGGACGCCAGTGCCTTTGGGCACAATTTGTAGTTGTGAGTGGTGAGGCGCTGAATAATACACGGAGTCAGATATTTTGCTTAACTTGTTGCAAACACGGTATTATTAAATAAAGCAGGGAGATGAGGCAATTTCCTTCCAAACACTCAGTGAATAATAAATGCTACATCATTTGCCACAATGAAGACACCCGTGTCTAGCACAGTTATATAATGGGAGCTTACTCTGCATTTCTTTTCTCTATCCCTCTTCACATTTACATTTCTTTATTTCTTTATCGCCCTCACTGTCAAAGCTGACTCTCGTTCTCCATTACTCACTGTTTCTCTGATTTCTCTCTTTCTTCTCTTGTCTCTCTTTTTCTTGCTCCTATTTGTTCTGCTCTATCTGCCTCTGTTGCTCTCTCTGTCTCTTATCTCTTCTGCCTGGCACTTTCTTTTCTCCTTGTCACCCCTCTTATTGGCGTTTCACTTTCTTGTCACTACTCTGCCTCCTGCGACTGTTGTCCGGCTATTTATCGCCTCTGTCACCTGACCAATCTGTCTGCAGCCAATCACAACCTTTTTGATTGCTAAGCTACTTGCATCATCTGAATCTCTGGGCATTTTTTCTATCTTGTGCAGCTGAATAAAAACGACTAACTGGTTGTTAGGTTACCTGCATCAGCCGTATAAAATAACTCAGATTAACCCTAGGGCCGGTCATTATATTACTGGTCCCCATTGCTAATCATTGCTATGTAGTGCCTTTTTCCAGGCCATTACATATCCCCCTGTTTGAGAACATTTGTCCTCTGTGTTTTTTTTCTTCGAGGATGGAGCAGGAGGATGGCTAGAGAAAATGACAAAATATCTGGGAAATTAAAGTAGACTTATTATTAAGCAAGTGATTTGAAGAGGGGCAGAGCCACCTACTCCAAAAGAGCTATGGGGCCCCTACATGTATTCTCCCCACAGTCATCAAATAATGCATTTCTGAAGTTTCATATACAACAACATTATGCATAACAACATTTGGTATGTTTAGACATTCTTGATATGATCCACCTGGTGGGAGCAAAAAATGGGGTTATGCAGGCATGCAAATCAAACATTACAATCTTTATTCTTGATTTATTTTCTTTAGAGCCTTTGTTCTTCTAGTTGTAGTTTGAACAACAAACCTAACTAGAGTTCAGGCAGTCCCTCTAAGAACCCTGATAGACAGCCCCGCCACCACTAACTAAGGATATTGTCCCCAGGCACAACCTGGGGCACACAGTCCATAACATGTCACTTGTGCTGGCTATAACAAGTCATGAGAAACAGGATGTAGGAGGTAGTCTTTGGAAAAACAGGAATTATAAACTGGGGTTAACTAATTTCTGAATAGTTCTTCAGGGTACTAAAACTTGAACATTGCTATTAACTTTATTGCATCTTCTCTTGAGTTTTAAACACTTGAACAAATTAACTGAATAATTACAAAGGAAGAAGTTTCTTACATGGCTTCTGTTTTTTTAGTAGTCCTCATCTTCAAAACGAATTGGAGGCTTTCCAAAGTTACTCCTTTGGGAACTTCTGGGGATGCTAACAGCCTCATTTTCCAAGTCTTAGCTGGAACTTTGTACATCTAGAAACTTATACGTTGTTGGTACTAGGGTTTTATTCACATTGAGTGATACTGCCGGGATGTAATCCAATGGGCTTGGTCCAACCAAAGTCATCGCAAGACTTAAGTACCATGTTAGGGGGTTATTGATTTCAAATTCACCAATGTACTTTGTACTTTCTGTTCTCTCCATTGGGTTTGGTGTAGTTTCGTCTTTTTCTGATATGTCTTCTGAAGTAGGATCTAGTAAACAAAGTTTTAGCCTGTTTCGGTGAACCATTTTTGGGACTTTCCCATCTGTCATATAGCTTTCCTGTTCAGTGTTTGTTCTTTAGCCACACTTTTGTTCCTTTTGTTAGTAGTTCAACTTTGAATTGCAAGTTAAAATCTTGCTCTTGTTGTTTATTAACTTGCTCCATGCGAGTTTCTACTATTACTTATGCTGTTATCAGATGTCTTTGTAGATTGTGAATCTATTCTGTGGTCAGTAAAGGATTTGAATCTTCTGATACTTGTACTCTCATTGACAGATCAGCAGGCAATTTTCCTTGTCGACATAGATAATAAGGCATGTATCCCATTGAACAATGGATGGTGTTGTTGTATACATAAACCAATCCGGGTAGTAAACCTAGCCAATCACTTCCCTTGGAGGTTGTTATGGTTTGCAATAGATTTAGTATAGTCTGGTTCATTTTCTCACAGACTCCATTTTCTTGAGGATGATATGCTGTCGTTTGGGTCTTGGTGCATTGATATAGTTTACACAGTTCTTGAAATAGTTGAGACTAAAATGCTGTTGCTTGATCAATGAGTTTCTTTTCTGGTGTCCCATAAGGTAATAAAAAGTGTTTCCAAAGCATTTTGGGAGCTGTTTTGGCAGATAAGTCTCTTACGGGAATTGCTACTATGAACTTGGTGTACTGGTCTATTATGGTAACCAAGTAGGTATAGCCACTCCTACTTGGCTCAAACTTCAAGTGGTCAAGGGCAAGCAGTTTCAATGGTTTCTTTGTTACTATTGGGTGTAAAGGAGCTTTTTGGTCAGCTTTGTTGTTTCGCCTTTTAGCACGTTTGACACTCTGAACACCATGTCTCTATATCTCTTCTCATTCCTACCCAGTAGAATCTTCTCCAGATGGTATTCTCTGTTTTGTGCACTCCAAAGTGCCCAGACTGGTCATGGTACGCTGTTAGTACAAGATGTGTATCTCTTTGTGGAATGAGGATTTTGTGTATCTTCGAATAGTTGATAGGATCTATGGTTCCTCTGTACAATAGACCTCTCTTTACAAAGAGTCTTTTTCTTTGCTGCCACAACCGGTGAAACTCTGGATCTGTTTTCCCGCTTCTCACTCTGACAGGTACAGTACAATGGGTCAAGAACAGACTGTGTTCTCCTAAGGTGCAACTTTCAGTTTGAAGATCAAGCCACTGTTTTTCTTCCACAGGTTTATCTTTATTAGTACCGGCGATTTGGAAGATGTTCTGTTGTATGTTGTAGCAACCAAAGTCAGGCATCTCTGTCTCCTCCCATTGATCTTCTTCCATGGAGTAATCTATTGATGCAGGTTGTCTGGATAGTGCATCAGCATTGGCATTAGTCTTTCTGGCTCTGTATTTGATGTTAAAGTTGAACTTGGCTAGCCGTAAAGCCCATCTCTGTTCACGAGCTCCCAATTTTGCTGACTTTAGATGTGCAAGAGGGTTGTTATCTGTGTAAGCTATAAATGTGGATATGATTAAGTAGTCTTTGAATTTCTGTGTCACAGCCCATACGAGATCTAAGAGTTCCAATTTAAATGAGCTGTAGCTCGGGTCGTTTCTTTCTGCTCCTTTCAAAGATTGGCTTGCAAATGATAACACTCTCTCTTTATCGCCTTGGACTTGACTTAATACTGCACCCAATCCTTGCTTATTTGCATCACTGTATACTTGAAAGGGTTTGTTGTAATCCGGATATCCCAGTACAGGAGGGGATATTAACTTATTTTTCAGGATTTCAAACACTTCTTGTTGTTCTTTCTCCCACATGATGTAGATGGTTTTTCTGCAGTTTGGTTTTGATGTTCCCCGGATCAGTTTGTGTAATGGTTCCGCAATTCTGGCAAAATTGGAGATAAATCTTTGGTAGTATCCTACGAATCCTATGAAACTCTTCACTTGTTTAACAGTTTTGGGAATTGGCCATTCTTGTACTGCTGCAATCTTCTCTGCATCTGATCAAACTCCTTCCGCACTCACGATGTGTCCTAAGTATTGTACTTGCGTTTGTATCAAATGACATTTGGATGGTTTCACCTTGAGGTGAAGGCAAACTAGCATCTCGAACACTTCAGTCAGGTGTTTCAGATAGTCATTGTAAGTCCTGGAGTATACGATGATATCGTCCAGATATAGCAGCACCATTTCAAAATTCTTATGCCCAAAGCATCTTTCCACGAGTCTTTTAAAAGTGCCAGGAGCATTAGATAGGCCGAAGGGCAAAGAACTAAACACAAATAGCCCCACTGGGTTAGTAAATGCTGTTTTATCCTTCTCCTCTGGAGCCATGGGAACTTGCCAGTATCCACTAGTCAAATCTAGGGTGGAGAAGTAAGCTGCTGACCACAAAGAAGTGAGGAATTCTTTGATTTGGGACAAAGCATAGGCATCTTTGTGTGTGATATTGTTCAATTTTCTATGAGCTACACAAAATCGAATACTTCCATCTTTTGTCTTCACTAGTACCAGTGGGGCTGCCCACGGGCTATGGCTCTCCTGTATTACCTTGGTGACTTTCATTTCTTTCATTAATTTCTTTTGCAGGTTGATACATGGCTGGTGGTATGGGTTGGGATCTTTCTCTAATGGGTTGATGGGATCCTGCTGGGATATAGTGACAGGCACCCTCAGTTTGGCCAAAGTCCAACAGGTTTTTACTGAAAGCTTGACAAAATTTCTGAGCCACTCTGACTACTCCTAATTTTTGGTAGCAGGTGTGTCAGCACTTCCAATTTGCAATTCAGCTCAACAAGGGGTCTCAGGTTGGCTATATCTCTGGTTGAGACTCTGGGTATTCTGTTGAACCTTTGCTCTGGAGGGGGTGAGGATATCATCCACATGAAAGAGTGAGATTTGTGCCACTGGATAATATTTTTTCAACTGTACCACCAACTCTCCTATATTAAGTAGGCTGACAGGTACTCTTCTTCTGGAGATGTTCACTACACTCTGGGCTGCCAGAATATTTGGATGTTCTTCCAATTGAAGCGGCTCTACCAGGGCTTGGTAATCTCTTCCTTGGAGACCTGGTTGAGTTTGAAACCTGATTATATTTTCAGTCCCGGGTTTTAAAGTTATCTGTCTTACGTCTTTTATTCTTGGACGTCCTACTTGACCTTTATCGTTCGTGAATTTCTGGTGGGCGGACAAGACCTTTATAGTCTGATGTAAGACTTATTGTTGGGGTTGTGAAGCAGAAGGAATAGAGTTTCGTAAGGCTTACAGCATTTCTCCGTAGCAATTTCTAAGAATGTTCATGCCCAAAATGACGGTCGGAGCATTTTTCTCTGCTACATCTATGACTAAGATCCCTTGACAGGGCAGTTGAGCATTCCCGGTCATCACCATAGTCTCCCAGTAGCCTACTAAGGGAACATTTTGTCCATTGGTAACGACGACATTCGTAACCTGTTCCAGGGGTTCTACTAATTCTTCTAAGGACCAATTCTTCTGAAATATGGCTCTGTGTATGGTGGTCACATGAGATCCTGTATCCAGTAGTGCTGGAAAAGGTATGCCATCGAGGTGGATGATAACCTCCAGGCAGAGTCCCACATACTTTCAGAACCATTTGGGGACTTCCAGACCTACTCTTGGGTTTCCTGAGGGATGGTCCTTGGCCTCAGAGGATATTTGTTTAACTGTCAACAGTCTTTTTCAGTATGTCTTCTCCTCTGGCAATGCCTGAAGATAATGGGGCCTTGTTTACTTGGTCATATTCTGGTAGACAAATTTACTCGACGGCAATACCTCTTCTGTGGCAGGACTATTGAGTCCTCTTCCCTTTCTAATCTCACTTCCAATTCTTCTATTTTATTGCAGAGGGAGGATACACTATGGGCTACTGCTGCAACGTCCTTCTGTACAATATCTTCTTCTCATCAGACTGGCTCTGACCCACTTGTACCACTAGGACTTTCTTTGGGGATTCTGTGGATAAATGTCTTTTCTTCATATAGGGAGAGGCCTCTGATGTTGTGTCAATCGCTGTCGGGACTTCTCTGCCTAGCACCTATATAGCCAGTTCCTTAAAGTCTAGGAAGGGAAGACTCATATTCTGGATGGATAGCATGCGCAGCTGTTTTTTGACTTCTTCTGTGCTTGCGCCTTCTACAAATTGTTCACACAGCATCTGAGCTGCTCCTATCGCTACTACTGAATCTGCATAGATAATGGCCTTCATGTCTTCTTGTAGCAACAGTGAGTATTCTTGGAGAGTTTCATGTGATTTCTGTCTCCTGTTAAAGAAACTTCATTTTTCTCCGGATGCGGTGCATGTCTCAAAGATGTTCTGCAGACTCTCAAAAATCTGATCCACCATCTTCCTATGTTCTCTAGACCATGATTGGACCTCTCTAGCTCCGGCACCTTCTAATTGGCCCCCTAATATCACCATCTTTTGTTCATTTGTGAGAGGGCTCAGATAGTATAGCGCTTTCATCTTGAGTTTATACTGTTCTCCATTATATCTAGGCAGCCAAGGGGCTCCGAGGTAATATGGCATAGTAAATGGCATTATGGGGGATAGAATAGGGATCTTTGCTCCCTTGCTGCTTTGCTGTTCATTGTCACTTGAATCTGACATTTTCTTTTATTGACTTCAAGCAGAGGTACTACCCACAAAATGGCTGACATTTAAATTTGAAATTGCAGTTATAGGTAATTTAGACAATGCGATCACTTGAAATGGCAGTTATAAATAACTATACGATTCGATCACATGCAATAGCAGTTTGTAAATAATTATATGATGCGATCACTTGCAATCACAGTTGTAAAGTAACAGAGGATTTGGTCCTGTTCGTAGACACTACAAAACGCTATGGTGAGCACTAATCTTATCTGTGAGTGATTAATTGTGATTTGTTTTCCCTTTTTGTTTTAGATCAGACGCCAGTGCCTTTAGGCACAATTTGTAGTTGTGAGTGGTGAGGTGCTCAATAATACATGGAGTCAGATATTTTGCTTAACTTATTGTAAACACGGTATTATTAAATAAAGCAGGGAGATGAGGCAATTTCCTTCCACACACTCAGTGAATAATAAATGCTACATCATTTGCCACAATGAAGACTTCCGTGTCTAGCACATTTATATACTGGGAGCTTACTCTGGATTTCTTTTCTCTATCCCTTTTTTATGTTTACATCTCTTTATTTCTTTATCTTCCTTCCTGTCAAAGCTGACTCTCGTTCTCCATTACTCACTGTTTCTCTGATTTCTCTCTTTCTTCTCTTGTCTCTCCCTTTTTCTTACTCCTGTTTGTTCTGCTCTCTCTGCCTCTTCTCTCTCCTGCCTGGCACTTTCTTTTCTCCTTGTCACTCCTCTTTCTGGCGTTTCACTTTCTTGTCACTACCCTGCCTCCTGCAACCATTGTCCAGCTATTTATCGCCTCTGTCATCTGACCAATCTATCTGCAGCCAATCACAACCTATTTGGTCGCTAGGCTACCTGCATCATCTGAGTCTCTGAGCATTTTTTCTATCTTGTGCAGCTGAATAAAAATGACTAACTGGTTGTTAGGTGTTACGTTTGCTGCTGGGATCTTTAGTTCTAAGCTTCCTAGCAGCACAGCCCTTACAGGGTTAATTGATTGAGCTGGCTGGGTGTGCTACTTCCTGGGTCTGTGCTCAACAAATAAACCCAGCTCCTGGTCAGTCTCTGGCTGGATCCCAGGGTGAGCAGTCATGTTACTTCTGTGTTCTGTAACTTGTTATCAGTCATGTGCAGCTTGTTCCCACTCTGAACTGTGTTTGCAAGTAGGTCTTTTGTGTCTCTCTGCTTCCTTTAGATGGTTTCGACACCTGTAGTCCTGGTCTGCAGCACATGCAGCTCCCCTTTTCTTCTCCCTTTACAGGTGTGGCCTCCAAACATCTTATGTCTTACTCTGTGTGTCAGTTGGTGGATCCCTGACACAGTTCCCTATGTCAGCTTGTGTTGCTGACTGTATATCTCCCCTGTATGAGGACACATCGACTTGCTGTGAGTTTCTCTGTGTGCGTGTGAGTTCTGGGTGGAGTCTGTGTGGTTTCACTATATGTTGTAGTCTGCTGTTAGCCTGTGCCTGTAAGTAGGAATCCTGTGCTCTGTCTTGTTCCTGTTGCAGCTGGCTGTGTGATCTGTGCTCTGTCCTGTTCCTGTTGCAGCGTGCTCTGTGAACTGTGTCCGGTTCTGCTGGACTCCTAGTTAGTGTAGGGACTAGCGGTATAACCAGGAGCTGTGAAGTTTGGCCCACTAGCTTCCATGTTTTGTACAAAATGTCAACTAATACCTGGTATTTATATTCAGCTTATCATCTGTTACTAGTGTTTGCATTGTGGCTGCTGTATGCTGTGTATTCTGGCTCTGTGTGTCCTGTGGTTCAGTCCCTGTCATGTGGCATGTGAGTGCGTCCTGTCCTGTTCTGGTTCATGGCTCCTAGGATCAGCTGGGGCCCAGATCCAAAGACTGCTGGGCCGCCCTCTATTGGGGCAAATCCCCTGCTTAGGTAGGTCCATGCTATCCTCCCTTGTAGCACAGGGTCAGTTGCCTGAAACCTGTGTGACCCTGGTGCATCCTGTTCCAGTTCAGTCCATTTCCTCTTTGGGTATGACCATGTGGACCCCGTGCTTAGTTTGCCTATATGATCGTAACATTAGGTTACTTGCATCAGCCATGTAAAATCACTCAGATTAACCCCCTAGGGCTGGTCATTATATTACCGGTCCCCATAGCTAAACAGCGCTATGTATTGCCTTTTTTCAGGCCACTACAAAGGGAGCCTCTAGTACCCTGTTGGTACACCTTTAGCTTGGATGCAAGATGTGATATGGGCAGGCATGGAGGCATACAGGTTCTGTATGGTATCAACAAAACAGTTGGGGCTGCTCGTGCTTGTTGGATGATCAAACGATCCACTCTACTGGTGGTCGAGGGGGTGTCCCTAGCCCGGTCACCTTCTGTGCGTGCCCTCTCGCATCCACTTGTCCCAGCACCTCCCAACAGCCTGGTCAGCATAGCCCAGGTGGCGTGCAATTCGTCAATATGACCATCCAGATTCTCACATTTCAATAATGCACCCCCCTCTCAAACTCTGTTAATGGGGTAAAATCTATTTGATTGCATCATACAGGCGTCTAGTGGTCAAAAAGCTATACACAAGCAGAAAAGGAGGTCTACTACACTCTGAGAGCCTTTTTATAGACCATGGGTGGAACCACTTTTAAGGACTAAGGTGGCACGACCGTTCATCTAATCACATCACAACTCTAATTATTTGCATATCTGCCTGTGATGTAACTGCATGCCGAGTTTTGCAGCAAAATCCCTTGTAGGTGCTTGAACAGAAGATCAAATTGAATATTTGTTAACAGAATAATAGCAATTTTCCAAATCAGATAAATCCAGTACTGGTGTACTTTGAGGCCATCAGGAAGCTAGGGGTTTGACAGAGCTGACATGGAGGAACGCCCCTGTCACACCCCTAGCTTCTGATTGGCTGGCAACCCAGCAGAGGGCCTAGAGCAGTGTGCAAGGAGTTTTGCGGTGGGATTGAGGGTTAGGGTTAGAGGTGGTTTCAGTTAGGCTAACATGATTACACCTAAAAATTTAAGCCTAAGACTGAAACTACCCCTAACCCTAACCGTCGATCCCACCGCAAAAGTCAGTGCAGCCTCGTGCGACGTTCCTCTGCATTCACTGTCTGCAGACACGCCGACTCCACCACCACCTTGCCGGCCGCTACAGCTAATGTCCCAGAGGTCTGAAGTCACCCCTCCAGCACCACCATGGCACCCGTGGCCACCGCGGCCACTGCGGTGGCACAGGCGGCTGCTACTCAGGCAGAAAGGGGGGGGGGGGAAGCTCTGCAACTGGGAGGCTCTGGCTGCTGCACCTTCAGGTTATGGGTCACAGCTGTCAGCAACTGAGAATGAAAATGAAGGGGGGTTAGTAGCTGCAATCGGGAGGCCCTGCACACCTTAAGGGGAGAGAACAGCAACCGAGCGCAGCCCTTTCTCACCGCTGCTACCGGGGAACATTCACTGTAGGCCACCTGAATCCACAGCACCTGAGGGGTGAGTCCAGCGTATGAGCGACGTGCAGCCAATCAGACACTGGGGGCCTGACATGGCTGACAAGCTCCCTAACTGTTGGCTACACCCACCACTTCCGGTGGCATCAAGGTACACCAGTACCGATAAATCCTTTACTACTTTGGGTTTGGTCTCCCATGTAGCAGCAGTGTACTGCACATCTAATTACTGTGTTACTACACTACATGCTTTTTATTTCCATGGCTTTCTGATGCAGTTATTGGAAGTACGGTTTTAATAAGTTAAACTTTTTAACCACGTTTCATGTGTAAAACGTACGTGGCATACTAGAGCCACCTGTGAACCTAACTGTATTGGCATTAGCTGGTCATGCATTATGCAATAGAACCTCTGGTGCCTTACGGAAGCAGCTTAATTAGACTTTATTAAAAGCACTGTGCAGCCTGAAGAACCATTGTGAATACGTTTGGATATAGCGCACCATCATGTATTACATGGTAGCAGAATAATTTTGAAGTTGTGTATGTTTGCCAAGGTTACTGCAAAGAAAATGTGTGATTGCACAGAAATCGGCATCCAGACCAATGACCAGCTGATCGCTAGGCACTTGCATCCTGTATGTCCGGCTAGGACAACCTCTTTTAAGCCTCACCTAGTAAAGAAAATTCTCTTTTTTTTTTTTTGCTACTGATCATTTTAAGAAAGACAAAAAACATCTTAGGAACCAAACTACTTCTTGCTGTTTCTTTTATTTATCACTGCTGTGATAAAGATCAGTATTAATATGGTAAATACAGACACAATCTGTCTCTTGGATGGATATTTCATGTTCTCTGCACTGACTGTCTCATCTTTACTGTGAGACATTGCTTACTTCTTTGTCTCCAGACAGGAAAACCAGACAAAGTCATTTATCAATACCGCAGCAATCTGTCTGATTTTATTAGATATTGCATTCTAGCAGCAGAGTATAAAAATCAGAGCTTTTTTTCGAGATCAAAAACTACAGCTGGTGAATATTAAAAATAAAACCACAGCAAATATTAACCAAGGGCTACTTCACACGGGCATGTGGTAACAGAGTAGTACATGCCCGGGTTTTGCGCTTGTAGTACACTGTACCAATCTGCCATAGGCTCCCATGTTGCTGCTCACACATATTGCGCAAAAAACGTGTGCAAGAAAGATCACAGCATGTCCTACCTTGGTGCATATTCTGTGCGCATACACACCAAGATAGTGCATGTCTATTGACGGCACGCAGCAAGTACACAATGTCTCTATGCAGTGAATGACACTCGTGTGCTCCTGACCTAAAGACTACATTCAGAGAACTTATACTGCTTTTAAGCAACAGGTTTCGTAACCTGTTCCCAAATAATTGTAAATAAATGTGCAGTTATCCAGGTTAATGTCAATATTCGTGGTGGACTAAGGCAGTGAGGGGTTTGTTGTCAGAATCCAAGGTGGTCTAAAGCAGTGAGGGGGTTAAGTCCAGTAACCACGGTGGTCTAGAGCAGTGAAAAAATTAATGAAAGGAGTCTAGGTAGTCTAGGGTAGTTAAATAGTTAGTTTTAAGATACCTGGTGGAAAGTAGTGGAAGGGTTCAAGGGAAAGGGACTTGTTATTTGTATAGCGCCAACTTATTCTGCAGTGCTTTCAGGTAATTTATTTATCATCCCCCAGCAAGCTGGGTACTCATTTTACTGACCTCGGAAGGATGGAGGGCTGAGTCAACATTTAGCTGGCCACCTAAACCATGCGGAGATTGAATCTTGTGAGCGAGCGTTTAGGACTGCATACCTTAACACTCTGTGCCACAAGAGGCCCCTGTTAATGTTTCATACTCGGGGTCCAGTGGACAATGGTCTCTCAAAGTTTCCCTACCTAAAACAAAGTATCAACTTTGGAACCTACAATTACTAAAAACTGAGAATGGTGACTATCAGTATATAAACCCCCAACAGGTCATGTTTTCAGGATTTCCTCAGGTGATGTAATTATCATCAGTGCCTCAGACATTGCCACAGGTGTTCGTACTATAGGATATCCTGAAAACATGACCTGTGGGGGTCCTTGAGGACGGGAGTTGAGAAGTGCTGATATAGATGGCTGCTACATCACTTCCTGTCCACAGCTTTCCACACATGGGTACCACAATTTTTGTGTGGACCAACCATCCACTATAGCTGTAACAACCACGCTACTGCTGTAATGGAACTGTAAACTAGGATGTTTCTATTGCCGTAAACAATCAGTAGTGCTATTGGAGCATGAAAAAAACAAGTGTTCTCGCTGGTATAGGGGCCACAAAGGACCAGAAGACAAAGAACAGCATTCCTTTAGATTGTTCCAAACAACCTACAGCACTTAAGAGAGTGCAACAAACCATCTGCCTAGCATGTCCACAGGACAGAAAAATACACAATGTATTTTTGTATGGTAGTCACTATCCAGACTTATATAAATATTAAAGTAGGTTTATTATTTATTTTTCATTAAAAGTTTCATCTGTCCTACCAGTATACAGGGGCAGAAATACCCCTTGGTTGTGCTGCTGGTAGGACATAGGGGAATTTCATTTTAGCTTGAAGGAAAACGCCCATAAACATGGAGAATATATAACAAGTAAGTGCATAACTCCTAAAATAAGTCAGGACATTTAAGATCCAGTTGGGGACCACCCCGAACAGCATCCAAATTGCCCAGGAATGGTCACAAACCATGTACAGGAACATTTTCGTGTTCAAACAGGAAAGGGCCATGACTGAACTGCTGCTGTTCAGTTATAAGCATACAGCTCTCCAGAATTCTGTTGTATGCTGCAGCATTGAATATTTTTGTTTGCCAAAATTAAAGCTGTCCATAAGATAAGAGATGCCCCAAACCACCAATTTACATGGAATCAGCCAATGACCTACTGTGTATAGGTGCCTCCTGATTCTCCCCCAATGACATAAGCTAGGGAAAGCGGTATGGGACATGTTGGACTTCAACATGCCTCATCCTTTGTTTGTGCAGTAGATAAGCCAAAACATCTTGGTTGTATGGCTGGTGTCACATACCACACGTTGCCAGCATGTGACTGGGAACAGTTGTGACTGCAAGGGGTTGATCTACTTCCACTTCCTTGAACTTGCACTCATTGCAAGATGAAGCATAGATCACACCTCCACGATAGAAAATGGGGATTGTCGGCACACAGCAAGTACACAATGCATTGCATACTTGCTGCATGCTCCTGTGCAGGAGATGTGCAGCAAAATGTGCAGGATATGCTGCCAAAAACGCTTCTGTGAATTTAACAGGGATCCCCAGGGTGAAACATTGTTTGCAATGGCCATGTTTTCCTATGCTGTGAGGCTAGTTACAAGATAGCAATTTAGATGTACTAAAATAAACATGCTTTGGGTCCAAAAAAGTGGGTGGACCTGGCTTCATGAAAAGATGACATGAGCTACATGCAACACTGCACCAAAAGTGCACTAAACTTTGGGTGCAAAAGCTGGTATAAGTTTACTAATAAGTGATAGAAAATTAGACTAGAGCCTAAAGATTAGAGATGAGCGAGCGTACTCGGAAAAGCACTACTCGCTCGAGTAATGTGCTTTATCCGAGTATCGCTGTGCTCGGGTCTGAAGATTCGGGTGCCGCTGCGGCTGACAGATGAGTCGCAGTGGGGAGCAGGGGAGAGCGGGCGGGAGAGAGGGAGAGAAAGATCTTACCTCCGTTCCTCCCCGCTCTCCCCTGCAGCTCCCCGCTCCGTGCCGGCACCCGAATCTTCAGACCCGAGCACAGCGATACTCGGATAAAGCAAATTACTCGAGCGAGTAGTGCTTTTCCGAGTACGCTCGCTCATCTCTACTAAAGATCCTTCAGATCTATGATCCATGATGACTAAGGCTAATTTCACACAGGCGAGTGTGATATCGGGCTGTGAATCACAGTCCATTATCGCGCTCGCCAACATGTGATTTTGCCGCATATGCCAGGTGTTTTTTTTATCTCAAAACCGCCTTGCATTACTTTGGGGAAGTAACAATCCCCCGTCAGCGGCTGGCAGCCACAATAGAGGGTTGCAGAGTTCAATGGGAAAACCTCACATCGCAACACATGCACCTAGCACATAGTGCGATGCTGCTGCCGGCCCCATTGAAGACAATGGGAGATGCGATGCAATAGCACGCTCAAAGACAGATTGTGTTGCGATGTGTTTCCCATGGTGCGGGTAAAAAAAAAGTTCATGTGTATAACCCAATTAAACAGAATGGGGTTCATATTCGTACAAGATTTGTGCGTCTCGCTTCACGCAAACTCGCGCGTTTTTCTTGGCTGTGTGAAAATGGCCTTATTGTGAGAAATCTGGGGCATTTTAAGTTTGCACTATTAGACAGTATTAGTAAATCTACCCCATTATTTCCAGAATTTAACTTGTGTAAGCGTAAATTGACATCATGTTAGGTGTGATTTGTGCTGTTTTAATTATTCTGCCTGATGCAAATGAACAGGATTGATAAACAAATCTGATAAGATTTTACCAGCCGAAATAGGACATACATGATGAATGGCTTCTAATAAAGAATCTCGCTACGCCGCTTGTTCTTATCTAGCCTGACAACAACTAGACACGTCTCCATCACATACTGATCTGGAATTATTTTGCTCAGTAGATCTAATATTTTGCGTAAAGCAAATGTGTATAAAGAAACATCTTCCGGTAATGACTACTCTGTAGAACAATCTGGCACATATATTAATGCGTGTGTAAATGCGGTCACACCTGAGTGACACCGGCCCTAGACTGTAGGGAGCACAAATATTTTTAATCTCTGGTAAAAAAAAACATTTACCCTGAAACATCTCTAGAGTACAGATGATATAGTTGGTTACCCTGGGCTAGAGGTATTTTACCAGAAGTTAAAAAAACCCATCCAGACCCGTATTTGTATCAGCTTGGTCATTTTATTTTCAATCATGATATAAAGCTATTTAACCAGAGACTTCAGTTTTTGTGAATACGTTTCTGAAGCAATTGAAATTAACCGTGATTAAAATTGGTTCTCTTGGGTAACATTCTCAAGATTATAACCTTTCACACTTGATTAATGACCCTAGTATACATAGAAAAGGTCATTTACTGTAACACATGCAATAACATTCAGATGACCTTACCGAAATAAATTGTTTTAATTAAAATTTATGTAACGGGGCAATTTACCTTTGGACAACATTTTAGTATAAAATTCATGTACATCAAAGGTAACTTTGCAAATACATACAATAGTCCAATTTATGCTCTCTCCATAGCTCATTTTCAATGTAAACTCAATGTTTTTTTTGGATAAACTTCTAACCTATATTGCTAACATATCCATAGATAATGGATCTAACATACAGCATGACAAATATGGTATTTGTTTGGCTGGTACAGATGGGTCTACCCTTAACTTTCCTCCTTCTGCTATGGTAGAGGCAGTTCATCCAGGAACTCATCCACTATCAGCCGCAGGAGATTCAGGTACTGATCCACATTGAGGGTCTGTGGAATGAACACAGATCCAACAAAGGCTCCATGCATGTATTAGCATAGTAAGAAAGTATGCTAGGCTGAAAAAGGACAAATGTCCATCCAGTTCAGTCTGCTGCCACTTCCCCCTTGTTGATCTAGAGAGAGGCAAAAATAAAACAGTGAGACAGAAGACAATTTACCCTCATTCTGGGGAAAGAAATTCCTTCCTGACTTTATAATGGCAATTAGAATACTCCCTGGATCAACATTTGAGATCAGCAATAGAGATGAGCGAACGTACTCGTTTCCAGTAATTACTCGATCGAGCACCGTGATTTTCGAGTACTTCCGTACTCGGGTGAAAAGATTCGGGGGGCGGGGGGAGGCTGGCGGAGCAGGGGGTAGCAGCGGGGAACAGGGGGGAGCCCTCTCTCTCTCCCTCTCCTCCCCCACTCCCCGCTGCAACCCCCCACTCACCCACGGCGCCCCCCGAATCTTTTCGCCTGCGTACGGATGTACTCGAAAATCGCGGTGCTCAGGCGAAAAAGGGGCGTGGCCGAGTAGGTTCGCTCATCTCTAATCAGCAACCCTTCTAGTTATTTAACCCCTTCCAAACCACTGTCTGACGTCGTCAGACATTCTGATTGAAAGCTGTACAGCTCTGATGTTGGAAGACATCTGGCAGCTATTCTTACTGTATATTAATGGCCGCTCTGTTGTCGGGGGCCTCTCCAGCATGTCCCATACCGCGGTACTGGCTGTAGCCAGCAGATGGCGTCATTATATAATAGCAGAAAGAGAAAGCCCCCTAGGAAACCTCGAATCCAAAATTGGATTGCAAAGGTTAAAGGGGTTGTCCCGAGGCAGCAAGTGGGTCTATACACTTCTGTATGGCCATAATAATGCACTTTGTAATGTACATTGTGCATTAATTATGAGCCATACAGAAGTTATAAAAAGTTTTATACTTACCTGCTCCGTTGCTAGCGTCCTCGTCTCCATGGTGCCGACTAATTTTCGCCCTCCGATGGCCAAATTAGCCGCGCTTGCGCAGTCCGGGTCTTCTGCTTTCTTCTATGGAGCCGCTCGTGCCAGAGAGCGGCTCCGTGTAGCTCCGCCCCGTCACGTGCCGATTCCAGCCAATCAGGAGGCTGGAATCGGCAGTGGACCGCACAGAAGAGCTGCGGTCCACGAAGGTAGAAGATCCCGGCGGCCATCTTCAGCGGTAAGTATTGAAGTCACCGGACCGCCGGGATTCAGGTAAGCGCTGTGCGGGTGGTTTTTTTAACCCCTGCATCGGGGTTGTCTCGCGCCGAACGGGGGGGGGGGGTTTAAAAAAAAAAAAACCCGTTTCGGCGCGGGACATCTCCTTTAATGTCTATATCCTATAATATCGTAATGCTCTAAATAGACGTCTAGTCCCTTTTTAAACTCCTCTATAGATTTTGCCATCACCAGGTCCTCAGGCAGAGAGTTCCTCAGTCTCACTGCTTTTACAGTGAAGAACCCACTTCTCTGTTGGTGAGGAAACCTTCTTTCCTCTAGTGGTAGAAGGAGGCAACATCGAGTATGCTATCCTTACATCAGGCATAGCAGCAGTCCCACAGAACTTAGAGAGACACAAAAAAAGCTGATTTCTGCTTCTCACATGCTACTCTTCAACTTGCAACTGGGTTTTACTTTCTATCTCTTACAGGGGCCACAACACAAAATTGAAATCCATGTTCCGGGGCCCACTGGAGTCCATTTGCCATACCATTGTGTAGCGCATTCACGCTTTTCTATTCAAGTATACTATTGTTATTTCAATATAGGACACCAGTATTGAGATGTAGCACTGGATGAGTCTCTTTGACTACATCCTGTATTGCTCAGGTTAAAAGTTACAGCACCCCCTAATATGCATCGACATTTACAATCCTAAATTGGTAAAATACCACCAAAATCTATAAATGCATAAAACTAAAAAGTCCATTACTTTGAACCATAACAATGCGTGTAATAAAGTGATTTTCACATCTTCAGTCCAGCCTTCCAAGCCTAATCCTGCTGATTATACTGAAAGAAAAAATAATTAGATCATTATACTTCAATATATACTGTCACCATTTGAATTTCATTTTCTCATTTTCTCACTTTCATAGCATTTTTTCCGCTGGCTGTGTATTTTTTCCTGCTATGTACACATAATGTAGTATTCATATTCCCCTGAGCATGCATACATTCCATATATTACTGAGTGCAAATCAGTTCCATCAAATACAACATTGTGATATCAGCCAATCACAAAAAAGCCAAGCAATTCTTGAGCCATAATCATACAAAAACCCAATAGCTGTAGAGTTGAAAGCATAGTTATGTATATTAAAAATAACAGTAGCAAAGCATCTGCGCTCCTTCATGTAAGGGATAACAGTAATCAGCATTATTCATATTTCCCCAGTTTTCTTTATGAGCAATAAATGTGCTCCGTAATATAATGTTGGTTTTCATTCTTCTTCCTGTAGATCACTAAAACAAATTGACTTTCTGGTTTGTTTCCAACAATTTTCTAAGAAAGCACTCAAAGCCTTCTTAGTATAGTTGTCAAGAAAATGCATTGTGTAACAAGCAGTTGCCATAAAGTAGTCCATTTATTGCTTCTCTAATTTTATAGTGACAGCTAAAGAGTCTCTGCATAATTTATTACACATTTTTCTTGCTGTGTCAAGCTTGCAAAGTAATTGTATTTTTTTAAACAGCAGCATATGTGCTCCCTTTTTATCTCCCGAATCTCTGGGACCACCTGCTCTTTTCTACAGTCAAGGAATGAAATAGGCTTTGTTAGGAGCAGTAATAAGGAGCGTGCGGCTCACAGGTCAATCTTTTATTAATGATGATGTTTCTGGTCAGATGTTAACTGTCCTCTATACCAAATCCTACATAGAATAGATCCCTTGCCTGATGATAGATTTGTTAGCAAAAAAAAATCCTAATTAAACTGCACCAAAAAAGTCTTCTTTCTGCTATCGCAATCTGATTTTCGAATGGATCTCTCACAATGCGAAATAGGGATCCTGCTTCCCACTTCATGTGTTTCCATTTGAGATATAATCTGCCAATCTAGTATTAATGAGATGTATAAGGCTGTGTTTACAGTTTGCACTTGTAAAACGTTTCTAAGGCCTCGTTCACACAAGCGTGATTTTAGAAAAGCGCCTATACTGCACTAAAAAACATGTGAACAGGCAATTTTTAACACGCAGAAGACCCTAGCTTCATGCGCGTGAAAATCTTGCATTCACTGGAGCAGCGTGTTGTTTAAACAAAGCGCAGCTGCTCCAGGAGGAGAGAGAGAAGAAACCCCACTAGGTTTCAGGCTTTCCCCATAGCAGAGAGAGAGCTGGGCTATGGGGGTCCAATATGCTCACGAGTTTTTAACTTACAATTAATTCACTTCAAAAATGGAGAGAAAAAGCTATCGAAATATGCAAGAAAACACAAAGTGGAACACAGCCTAACTGGCCACCGAGGTAAATTCTAAATTTGAGGTGTGAGGTGATTGTCTGCCGAACCCTTTTGAGGCGGTATTCGCGTTGATGTTCCGGGGGAAGGTTGTGTTCAACTCAGTGATTTATTTTTCAACAGGTTGTTTTTCATCTACGTGCAGTTATGAAACGTCCTGGGTTGTAATGTGCTGTGGTGGTGCCCAGTAGTGTAGGAAGCCACTAAAGGAGGTCACCATGACGTGGCTAGTGGACTTATACAGTTTGATCAAAATGTAACTAAGAACCTCATGGTCATGTTTAGGGCTCTTTCACATAAGCGTTGTCTGCCCGCAGTAAAGCTCGTGGCTATACTGCTCTAAAGATCGTGTGCATGGGTTAATTCAAACTACTTTGAAGTAACCTGTTCACATTATCCGAGGTGCATGCTGCGTGCTTTCCAGCTCCCATAGAAGTGTATGGATAGCACACAGCAAAGATAGGTCTGGTCCTATCTTTGTGTGCACCTTGGAGCTTACATGTGAGCTTGTAGCGCGTCTAATAATCGTTCATGTGAACACTTCTATAGGAACCCATTGGTTCCTATAGAAGCGCGTTCTGTGCGCACCTCTACTGCGCGCCCACAGTGCTCATCTGAACAAGCCCTTAAAATAATGCTGAGAAGCAATAGATCAATGTATAGTATGTGGATGTGCGCCCATGTCTTTTTTCTACAGCTAGGCTGCATTTGTGAAATTTTGTTTCCTTCGCCACGACTGAAAGCACTCATAAACAAAAAGTTGCATGGTGTGAGACTGGGTGATTAAGGAGGGTGAGGCAAAGCAGTCATGCCGTGTTTTGTCAAAACTTGCTTAACATTCATCGCTGTGTGGATAGGTGCGTTGTCATGATGGAAGGACCCATCACCTGTCTGCCCAGCTTTTTGATGTTTTTGCAGCAAAAAAATCTGTGATGTGTGAAGTACTGTAAACGTTGCAAAATTCCGCAGTGGATCTTGCCCGTGTGAAGGCAACCTAATATTTCAGTGAAGTGCTTATAATACTCACAGGAATTTTAGGGAATAAATTGAGTTATTGATTTCTTAAGAAAAATTGCAGTGATAAGTAACCTATTGTAGTCTGTTGTTGGATTCCAAGCTGTGTATATTGATCGGAAGAAGTGTGCCTATCGATCCAGAGTTATTGATGAAAGTGCAGCAATAGCTCTTTCTTCCATCTGTCCTCAGTAGTGATTATATGCTCAGTACGCTTTCATTAGCTAACAGATGGGCAGCATACCCTGTGCATTAGTGAATTGTGTTGCTGTCATTAGCCTAGCATTTAGCTTGTACTTAGAATACATACTTACAAGTATAACCGCTGTGTTGTCCCAGTATCTGGGATGCATTTAAACTATAGTGGTATGCAAACTCAATGCTAACAAAGTAACTGCAAAAACACATATATGCATAGTCAAGCAGAATTCTTATGGGTCTGTGTTACAGATTTATAGAGAAGGCATGTGCTACTGTAGGGTGTCTCTTGAAGAACTGTTTTCTAACTTAGGGCTTCTTCACAGGGGCGTATGCACGAGGTAAAATCTTTTCTTTTTACCTTTAAGCGACTGAGATTTGTTAAAAGCCTTAGGGCTAATGCCCACAGACGGATTATAACTGCGGAGTTCAAGGTCAGATGCCCGCCGCGAATTCCACAGCAATAACGGTTGTTAAATGATTCTCCCCTGCCCACGAGCAGAAGTCAACTGCAATTTTCCGCTCGCGGGGGAGAATTGCAGCATGTTCTGTCTTGTGCGGAAAATCGCACAGACATTTTCCATTGCAGTCAATGGAAGCCGTCCGTCCCGCGATACTTCCGCTGTGAGTACAGCGGAAGTACCGTGAGAATCCACGTCACAGCCCAGCACCGGTGCGTTATGCGCTGCACTGCGTTTCCTGGAGACCATATTTAGTCATTGTATCTGCATTCCTTATTCATATCAAAGTAGGTAATGTATGCACACGTCACACGTCACATTATGTATTCATTCATCAGTACTAAACTCTTGTAATAATTTGCTACTGTTAGGGTGCTGTCTCCCGTGATTGCAGCACTATACCTTTCTTTGTTCTACTTTGTTCTCTATTAATAAATCTAACACTGACCCAGTCTGTCCATCCATGTTATGAATGAACAGACTGGGTTTGCCAATGTTGAAGGCACTGTTAGCAGCAACTTTTCACAAAAGATAATAGTGGAAGTCCTGAGCAGAGGGTTCTCTCTTTTTGAGACAACCCTTTTAAGTATTGCAGAACTTCAGACGTGCCCTAAAAACACACCTTTTCAGGGAGGCATACCACATTCCCTAAACAAACACCTCTGTACTCTGCCTGATAACATGCTCCCTAACCTACTAACTGCAATTCCTGCCAGCCATCATAAACCGCTCCTGCAGTCATACCGATTCTGCCGTCACACAGCTAAATGTCTGACCATTGTCTGTTTATAACATTGGTCACTCTCCACCTTGCCATACCGTGCACATCTCCAGCTCCTCTACCTTCTGTATCACCCCATTACTTGTAGTATGTAAGCTCGTTGGAGCAGGACCCTCACCCCTATTGTTTCCATCAACTGATTAATATATGTAACCGTGGTTCTGTAATGTTTGTACTTTTGTCTTTCTGTATTCCCCCCTGTCTATGTAAGCGTTGCGGAATATGTTGGCGCTATACCAACAAAGTTTATTAATATTATTATTGGTGAATAGTTGTAAAAATCTAGTGTAAAGGCCAATTTACACAGGACGAATGTTGGGCATATGATGCCTGACACTTGTCCCTGTATGTCCTCGCTCCCGTGCTGCTGCACAGGAGCGAGTATTGCTGGCTCGCTCATGAGCGGCCAGCAGGGGGCCAGGGAGGCTGCAGTAGATTTCTCTCCTCACTCTCCCCCGCCCCTCTCTATTCACTTAACATAGTGGCTGTTCAGTACTGAACAGCTGCTGTTTACACTGAGCAATCGTTCAGGATTTTATACAGCTTAAAATCTTGAACAATGATCGTTCAGTGTAAACAGCAGCTGTTCAGTACTGAAAAACACTACTTAAGGGCTTATTTAGATGACTGTATATCGGCTCGGGTTTCATGCCAAGCCGATATACAGTGTCCTTGTCTGCAGGGGGTGGGGAGGATGGAAGAGCCAGGAGCAGGAACTGAGCTCCCGCCTCTTCCACGCCCCTCGCCACTATTTGCTAAGCGCAGAGACTGAGCTCCGCCACCGTCTCGCCACCTTCTATTGCAAATAGTGGCGAGGGGTGGGAGCTCAGTTCCTGCTCCTGGCTCTTCCATTCCCCCCCCCCCTGCAGACAAGGACACCGTATATCGGCTCGGCATGAAAACCGAGCCGATATACGGTCGTCTAAATAAGCCCTAAAGTGAATGGAGAGGGGTGGGGGGAGAACGAGTAGTGAATTATCCTCCAGCCACCCCGGCCACCTGCTGAGCGAGCCAACAATACTGCTGCACAGGAGCGAGTACACACAGGGACCAGACGGATCGTTTGCCTGACATTCGTCCAGTGTAAATGGGGCTTAAGGCATAATGAAGGAGTTACTGATAGCAACCAATTAGATTCTAGCTCACTTTTTTCAAGAATCCCTTTGGAAAATTAATCCAAATTGGTTTTTATGGGTAACTGCTTTTCTTTTCTTTTCTACTAGCTTTTTAAATCTCTCCATTCAACATGTATATAGTTTTCACTTTTTATATTTTACTTCAGCCGACTATACACTTTACAAAACACCATAAACAGAAAAAGTACATTCACCTAGGACAAGATGATGCAAAATAAATCAAGCCTTATCATATGCATTAGGCAGCAAGAACTTGGCTAGAAGAATACATTATATGCAAAATATAATCAACAAAGATTGATGCTCGTGATAGGCAACATTTGGAGTTATATTCAAAGCTGGGCATAATTCCCGTTTTTAGTAAGGTTTGAAATCTCATGGACTTTAAATAGGAATCTAAGAATGGTATAGAGCAGTGTTAAAAAAGCAAAAACTGACTATAGAACAATGCCTAAGTAATCAACTATCATATATACACTACCGTTCAAAAGTTTGGGGTCACCCAAACAATTTTGTGTTTTCCATGAAAAGTCACACTTATTCACCACCATGCATTGTGAAATGAATAGAAAATAGAGTCAAGACATTGACAAGGTTAGAAATAATGATTTGTATTTGAAATAACATTGTTTTTACATCAAACTTTGCTTTCGTCAAAGAATCCTCCTTTTGCAGCAATTACAGCATTGCACACCTTTGACATTCTAGCTGTTAATTTGTTGAGGTAAGCTTGAGAAATTGCACCCCACGCTTCTAGAAGCATCTCCCACAAGTTAGATTGGTTGGATGGGCACTTCTGGCGTACCATACGGTCAAGCTGCTCCCACAACAGCTCAATGGGGTTCAGATCTGGTGACTGCGCTGGCCACTCCATTACCGATAGAATACCAGCTGCCTGCTTCTGCTGTAAATAGTTCTTGCACAATTTGGTGGTGTGTTTAGGGTCATTGTCCTGTTGTAGGATGAAATTGGTTCCAATCAAGCGCTGTCCACTGGGTATGGCATGGCGTTGCAAAATGGAGTGATAGCCTTCCTTATTCAGAATCCCTTTTACCCTGTACAAATCTCCCACCTTACCAGCACCAAAGCAACCCCAGACCATCACATTACCTCCACCATGCTTAACAGATGGCGTCAGGCATTCTTCCAGCATCTTTTCATTTGTTCTGCGTCTCACAAACGTTCTTCTTTGTGATCCAAACACCTCAAACTTGGATTCATCCGTCCACAACACTTTTTTCCAGTCTTCCTCTGCCCAATGTCTGTGTTCTTTTGCCCATCTTAATCTTTTTCTTTTATTGGCCAGTCTCAGATATGGCTTTTTCTTTGCCACTCTGCCCTGAAGCCCAAAATCCCGCAGCCGCCTCTTCACTGTAGATGTTGACACTTGTGTTTTGCGGGTACTATTTAATGAAGATGCCAGTTGGGTACCTGTGAGGCGTCTGTTTCTCAAACTAGAGACTCTAATGTGCTTATCTTCTTGCTTAGTTGTGCAACGCGGCCTCCCACTTCTTTTTCTACTCTGGTTAGAGCCTGTGTGTGCTGTCCTCTGAAGGGAGTAGTACACACCGTTGTAGGAAATCTTCAATTTCTTAGCAATTTCTCGCATGGAATAGCCTTCATTTCTAAGAACAAGAATAGACTGTCGAGTTTCAGATGAAAGTTCTCTTTTTCTGGCCATTTTGAGCGTTTAATTGACCCCAGAAATGTGATGCTCCAGAAACTCAATCTGCTCACAGGAAGGTCAGTTTTGTAGCTTCTGTAACGAGCTAGACTGTTTTCAGATGTGTGAACATGATTGCACAAGGGTTTTCTAATCATCAATTAGCCTTCTGAGCCAATGAGCAAACACATTGTACCATTAGAACACTGGAGTGATAGTTGCTGGAAATGGGCCTCTATACACCTTTGTAGATATTGCACAAAAAACCAGACATTTGCAGCTAGAATAGTCATTTACCACATTAGCAATGTATAGAGTGCATTTGTTTAAAGTTAGGACTAGTTTAAAGTTATCTTCATTGAAAAGTACAGTGCTTTTCCTTCAAAAATAAGGACATTTCAATGTGACCCCAAACTTTTGAACGGTAGTGTATATATATATATATATATATATATATATATATATATATATATATATATACATACACAATCCAGCACAGTAGGGGTTTTGTTCTGATTAACCAGCCAACACCTGGGTGAGTGTAGCTGAAGTACAGACAAATTCATAAGTTTCTGAGCTCAGGGTCCATTCTGGGACACATGGTCCCTTGGAGGGCACCCTGAGAGGTGCATTGCAAAGCAAGCAAGGGTCTACTGCTTCATGCTGTCTGAGAAAATCGGAAAACTGGCAGGGGTGGAAGGACACTAGATGGACACCCTGGATGAGTATGAGGTGATGGACTTTATGTTATATGTATGAGGCACTGGCGTAACTATAGGGGCTGCAGGGGATGCAGTTGCACCTGGGTCCAGGAACCTTAGGGGGCCCATAAGGCATCTCTTCTGTATATAGGGAGCCCAGTACTATGAATAAAGCATTATATTTGGGGGCCCTGTTACAGGTTTTGCATTGGGGCCCAGGACATCAAGTTATGCCTCTGTTTTGAGGAACTAGGCTTGGAAGGCAGACAGGATTAAAGCGTATGTTATTTAGTGCCCAGACAGCCAGGCACTTGTATGTATTTGTAGATGGTGTGATGAGTAACAGTGTGAAGAATGTGTTATGATTACTGTTGATTTAGCACAATAAAGGACTGATATACTAAGATTTACTAAACTTCTGGCCTGGCCATGGTTTACTAGTGTGCGACCATCCATCTGGTGGGGGAAAAGATGGAAAACTACCCTCAAGTTATCACAAAAATATATACACATATATATTTAATAGGTGTATTAATGTTCTTGTGCCCCAATACAAAATCCATAGCATGAACTTTCACTCACTTTGTGTAATTTATAGCACTGATGTGTTGTTATGTATCACTAGCTGATATACCTGGCATCGCCCGAGTTAATTTGATACAGCTGTTTTCGTGTTGTTTGCACGAAAAATTTTATGAAGTCAAGGTAACTTTAAAGGAACCGAGGAATAAAATATGTATACACATAGAAGAGCGTTACGTTCTTCTCAGGCTGCATGTACCGATGTCCCTCTGCAGAATGTGCCACCCCTCCCATTCTCTTTATTTAGGACCTAAAGAATGCTCGCGCCAAATTTCATGCTTGTACAACACCGGAAAGTTACATTACATAGGGATGCACTTACTTTTGCAATTAGCATTGAATAATCGAATTGTGCACCCATTACTTTTCTTATTTAGGACCTAAAGAATGCTAGTGCCAAATTTCGCACTTGTACAACACCGGGAAGTTACATTACATAGGGGTGCACTCACTTTTGCAATTAGCATTGAATAATCGAGGTGCGACCCCTTTATTTTTCGTATTTAGGGCGTAAAGAATGCTTGTGCCGAATTTCACACTTCTCTGACACAGAGAAGTTACATTATATAGGGGTGCACTTATTTTTGCACTTACCATTGAATAATCGAGTTGTGACCCCTTAAGTTTTCCTATTTAGGATCTAAAGAATGGGTATGCCAAATTTCATGTTTGTACAACACTGGGAACTTAGAGAATTAGATTAGGTGCATTACACAGGGGTGCCGATACATCTTGTCCTCCAGTGATATATCAGGTCTTATACTATTCAGGACTTCTCTGTTATTTACTCTTGCCATCAAGGGTATACGCAGCAGCTTTCACCAGCATCACAGCTCAAACACATCAATCCTCCTTTTATCAGCTTTTTTGCAGTCCAGCTTTAATAATAATAATAATAATAATAAACTTTATTTGTATAGGGCCAACATATTCCGCAGCGCTTACATAGACAGGGGATACAGAAAGACAAAAGTACAAACATTACAGAACCACGGTTACAAAGTAATCAATTGATGGAAACAATAGGGGTGAGGGTCCTGCTCCAACGAGCTTACATACTACAAGTAATGGGGTGATACAGAGGGTAAAGGGGCTGGAGATGTGCACTGTATGGCGAGGTGGAGAGTGAGGGGTGATATACACATAGACAATGGTCAGACATTTAGCTGTGTGACGGCAGAAACAGTATGACTGCAGGAGCGGTTTATGATGGCTAGCAGGGATTGCAGTCAGTAGGTCAGGGAGCATGTTATCAGGCGGAGTACAGAGGGGTTTGTTTAGGGAATGCGGTATGCCTCCCTGAAGAGGTGCGTTTTTAGAGCACGCCTGAAGTTCTGCGAGTCCTGGATTGCTCGGGTAGCCTTTGGTAGTGCGTTCCAGAGGACCGGTGCTGCTCTGGAGAAGTCTTGGAGGCGGGAATGAGAAGTTCGAATTAAAGGGGCGCTCAATCTGGTTTCGTTAGCAGAGCGGAGAGCCCGGGCTGGTTGATGGATTGAGATGAGGGAGGCGATATAGGGGGGCGCTGCACTGTGGAGGGCTTTGTGGATGAAGGTGGTGAGTTTAAATTGAATTCTGTATTTAACTGGCAGCCAGTGCAGTGACCGGCACAGGGCAGAGGCATCCGAGTAGCGGCTGGACAGGAAGATGAGCCTGGCTGCCGCATTCAGGATAGATTGGAGAGGGTAGAGTCTGGTGCAGGGGAAGCCGATCAGCAACGAGTTGCAATAATCGAGCCAGGAGTGGATGAGGGCAACAGTAAGCGTTTTTAGCGTGTCCACAGTGAGAAAAGAGCGGATTCTTGCGATGTTCTTGAGGTGCAGCTGACATGTTCGGGCCAGAGATTGGATGTAGGGGGTAAAAGAGAGATCAGAATCAAATATGACTCCAAGGCAGCGGGCATGTTGTCTAGGAGTTATGGTGGCGCCACACACTGAGATGGAGATGTCAGGAGGAGGTCGGTTAGTGGAGGGTGGAAATACCAGCAGGTCAGTTTTAGAGAGGTTTAGTTTTAGGTAGAGAGAGGACATGGTGTTAGAGACAGCGGACAGACAGTTAGTGATGTTTTGGAGTAAAGGTGCAGAGATGTCACGGGAAGAGGTGTATAGCTGGGTGTCATCAGCATACAGGTGGTATTGGAGGCCAAATCTCCTGATGGTTTGTCCAATAGGGACTGTGTAGATAGAGAAAAGAAGGGGGCCGGGGACAGAGCCCTGGGGGACCCCAACAGCAAGGGGAAGAGGAGGGGAGGTAGAGCCAGCAAAGGAGACACCGAAAGAGCGGTCAGATAGGTAGGAAGAGAACCAGGAGAGGGCAGTGTCCTTTAGGCCGATGGAGCGAAGCATACTGAGGAGGAGTTTGTGGTCAACAGTGTCAAATGCTGCGGAGAGGTCGAGGAGGATCAGTAGGGAGTAATCGCCCCTCGATTTGGCTGTCAGTAGGTCATTGGATACCCTTGTAAGGGCAGTTTCTGTTGAGTGTTGAGGTCGAAAGCCAGACTGTAGGGGGTCTAGGAGAGAGTGCTCTGATAGGTAGCTTACAAGGCGGGAGTAAGCCAGCCGTTCTAGTAGTTTGGAGATGAAGGGGAGGTTTGAGATGGGTTGGTAGTTGGCAGCATCAGTCGCGTCCAGAGTCGGCTTCTTTAGCAGTGGGGATATGATGGCGTGTTTGAAAGAAGAGGGAAAGATGCCAGAGGTCAGAGAGAGGTTGAATATAGTGGTGAGGTGGGGGATGACCACTGGGGAGAAGGAACGGAGGAGGTGTGAGGGGAGGGGGTCGCTAGCGCAGGTGGTGGGGCGAGCAGAGAAGAGCAATTTGGAGACTTCTTCCTCTGTCGCTGGTCTGAGTACAGACAATGAACAGAGCTAGATGCAGTGCTGACAAGACTAGGGTCAGGGCTAGTCTGGGATTGGGAAGTTATTTCCTGACGGATGTCATCAATTTTCTTTTTGAAGTAAGCAGCCAGCTCTTTGGCACTGAGATCCGTCACCGGGGGCTGTGGTTTAGGGCTGAGAAGGGAGTGAAAAGTATCAAAGAGCCGTTTAGGGTTGTGGGATAGTGAGGAGACTAGAGAGGTGAAATAGACTTGTTTGGCATGGTGGAGGGCAAGGTTGTAGGTTCTGAGCATGAATTTGTAGTGGAGGAAGTCTGCGGACGTTTGCGATTTCCTCCACAGCCGTTCAGCACTTCTAGAGCACCGCCGGATGAAGTGCGTTTGAGGCGTGACCCAGGGTTGCCGTGGTCTACATCGGATGGCTCGGGTCCTGGGGGGCGCCGCTTCATCCAGGGCATGTTTGAGAGCGGTGTTGTAGTGAACGGCAGCCGGGTTGGGGCAGGTGAGGAGAGAGATGGGGGACAGAGAGGACTGTGGGGATTCAGCAAAGTTCTGGGTGTGAATGGCCTTAAGGTTCCTGTAGGTACTGTAGGTAGGTGGGTCTGGAGAGATGTTAGGGAGCGTGACAGAGAAAGAGAGGAGGTTATGATCCGAGAGCGGGAGAGGGGAGTTAGTGAAGTTGGCAGCAGAGCAGAGCCGGAGGAAGACCAGATCCAGAGTATTGCCATCCCTGTGAGTGGGAGAGGCTGTGAGTTGAGAGAGACCAAGGGAGGAGGTGAGTGAAAGAAGCTGAGAGGTAGATGGGGAGTTGGGGTCATTAGTGGGGATGTTAAAATCACCTAAGATGAGGGTTGGAATTTCACAGGATAGGAAGTGGGGGAGCCAGGCAGCAAAGTGGTCCAAAAACAGGCGAGCAGCACCTGGGGGGCGATAGATAACTGCTACTCGCATGGACAGCGGGCGGAAAAGCCGTAGCGTATGTACCTCAAATGATGGAAAAGTGAGTGAGGGTACAGGGGGGATGACCTGGTAGGTGCATTTCGGGGAGAGAAGAGCACCTACTCCTCCGCCACGCCTGTCATCTGGTCTCGGGGTATGGGAGAACTGCAGGCCATTGTAGGACAGTGCAGCAGGGGAAGCCGTGTCAGACTGCTGTATCCACGTTTCTGTGAGAGCTAGCAGGTTTAGAGATTTAGCAGTAAAAAAGTCGTGGATGGTGGGGAGTTTATTACATGCTGACTGGCAGTTCCAGAGTGCACATTTAAAGGAGTCAGGGGAGGGTATGTATGGGCTAGCAGTTGGGCTTGGGGATTTTATTAGTGAGCCCGGTAGGGGGTAATAGCTAGGAGCAGAGGAGGGTGGGCCAGGATTGGGAGAGATATCCCCAGCAGCTAGTAACAGCAGAATAGTTAGGGTTAGCAGATGATTAGGAGATTTATGAGGAACACTGTTATTTTTGTTAGTGGCACTAGGGGGTTTGAGGCTAAGCAAGAAGGTAAAGAGTGCATGCGAGCTGTGCATAGGTGAGGACAGGAGAGAGGGGCTAATGTGAATAGACTGCCCCAGAGGTTGGCACTTGAAAGAAGTTCTGAAATTGAGAGCAAGAATGAGAACAGAAGTGACAACATTTGCGAAAGCTTTTAAGTGTGAAGCATTAAGGCAGAGTTTGTGGCCTACCTGTCGCCTACGCTGTCGAACTGCCATGATGGAACTGTATCATACTTTCTCAGCTCATACTTTAATACAGCTCATTCGCGTCCATTTCACATCCATACATGGCTCTGGGGAAAACGATGGTTTGCACTATCCTGCATTTAGTGGCTTTACCGATATCCTTACTTTTCCAGATTTTGTCCATGTTCAGCATTGCGCTTTGCCCCAATGCTATTCTACATTTTATCTCTGTCATAGATTCTGCAGCCTGGTCAATTTGTGAACCAAGGAAGATGAAGTCTTGCATGCATTCTATGGCATCCATGTCGATTTTGATTTGAAATTGGCAATTTTTTGCAGTTATCATAATTTTAGTCTTCTTTAAATTCAGGTAGAGGTACATTTTTCCACTTTCAGTTTTAATCTTTTATATCAGCTGCTTCAGACCTGCTTCTGTTTCTGCAAGCAGAGTTGTGCCATCTGCATAACGGAGATTGTTGATGTTTCTTCCACTTATTTTCACTCCAATTTCCAGTTTGTCTAGGTCCATTTTACGCATGATTACTTCCCCATATAGGATAAACAAGAAGGGTGAGAGGATGCAGCCCTGTCGGACTACTTCGCCGATCCTAAACCAATTTGTGTCCCCATACTGTGTTATCACAGTGGCTTCTTGATTGGTATAAAGAGATTGTATTAGCCTGACTAGATGTGCCAATATGCACAGCTCTTGTAGGGCCTGCCATAGCTTGTCATGCTCGACGCAGTCAAAGGCCTTGATGTAGTCGATGAAGCACATCTAGATATTCTTTTGGTATTCTCAAGCTTTTTCTGTGGTCCATCGCAGGTTTGCAATATGGTCGCGGGTGCCACGTCCTCGCTGGAATCCTGCCTGCGCATCAGGGGGTGCCACTGATCTCAGTCTTTCCTGTATAATTTTGAGAAGGATCTTGCTTGCATGTGGAATGAAGGCTATTGTTCACTAGCTGGAGCAATTCTGGGAGCCATCTTTCTTTGGTAGAGGGATGAAGACAGATCTTTTCCAGTCCTGTGGCCATTGTGTGGATGCCTATATTGCCTGGCACAGCACTGTGATGGTTTTTACTGGTTCTAGCAGCAATAGCTCAGCAAGTATGTTATCTATCCTTGGGGATTTATTTTTGGCTAGTTGTTTCATTGCCATAACCACTTCTGACTCCATAATGGAGGGATTCAAGTCCACAGGCTCCACCTCATGCAATGGTCCAGGTATGTGGTTGCAGCCATATAGTTCCTCTGACTATTCCCTCCACCTATCCTTGATACTCTGTTGGTCATTCAGTTCCTTCCTATTTTTGCCTTTGATTGTGCTGTTGCGTGCCATAAAAGGCTTTCCAGCCATCTTGACCTGTGAGAATAGGCCTCGCATATGGCCTTTCATGACTTCTGCTTCGAGTTGTTTGCAATGCTCATTCCCGTCCATTTCCTTATCCTTCCTTGCTGCTCACTGAAAATCAGTATTTAGTTGCAGAACTTCATCTTTGTTGCCAGCCGCCATTGCTGCTCTTCTTTTATCAGCTATTCTTTGGGTTTGCTCGGACAAACAATAGCGTCCTTTTTCCTGCTTCTTATAGGTGAGATGCTTACTGGCTTTTTCCATAACTGTTGACTGTGTATTGTGTTATAGTTCCTCTTGATGCTTTTCTGATGTGTCAAACAGTTTGAATCGGTTTGCTACCTCAATAGTGTATGATTGGGGGATTTTAGAAATGTCGGATTTTCTCAATAGAGCACCTTTCTTAATGCTGTAGAATTTGATCTTGATCCTAGTTGCAAGGAGTTCAGGATCAGTGCTGCAGTCAGCGTCAGGAAAGGTTTTTATTACAATGACTGAACTTCACCAATGATAATTACCCAGGATATAATTAATCTGATTTCGATGGAGGTCATTGGGAGATGTCCACATGTACAGTTGGCATTTGAGTTGCATAAACCATGTGTTTGCTATCCTGAGCCAATTTTCTTGGCAGAACTGTACCAGGCGATCACTGGTTTCATTTCTTTCATCAAGCCCAAATCTTCTTGTGATGGTTGCTTCTGGCTGGCTGGCAACTTTGGAATTGAAGTCACCCATAATGTAAATGATGTCCTTTTTTGGAACTTCGTTTAGAGTTTTCTGGATATCGGCATAAAAATCTTCAATGGTTCCCTCACCAGCATCAGTCGTTAGGGCATGGACCTGTAAGATTGAGATGTTCACTGGCTTACCATGTATCCATATAGCAATGATAAGGTTGCTGATTGTTCTAAAACCTTCTACTGACTTTGAGTTCTGCTTGTTTGTAATAAAGGCAACTTCATTCCTATTGATTTCCTTGTGTCCGGCATAGTGCATTGTGAAGTCATCGGACTGAAAATATTCATTACCTGTCCAGTGCAATTCACTAATTCCAAGAATATCAATGTTAAGTCTTGTCATTTTGCGTTTCATAATGTCCAATTTCCCTAGACTCACGCCACGCACATTCCATGTTGCTAGTATGTGTTGCTAGAATTTAGAGAATCCTTTGGCCTGGGGGGCCTGCCATCGGATATCATATCTGAATCATTTGAGAGCTCTTTCATAGGGCTTCCAAGGCGAAGTTTTTACATGGTTGGTCACCAGGTATTTCTCTAATCCTCCCCATTTATTCGAGTTTGTTACCGGCATATATAGATGACTCCTACATGGCTGGGTTGAAGCACCTATTACACTTCTGAATCTGACTCCAGTATCAAAAGTGAAAGTGTAATAGCCATCTTCAGCATCCTTTCATTTCAATGGAAGAGAAGCCTGCTGTCGCAACTCCTGTCCCAGCCCCAATGACGATGTCCAGCCTCCTGCGCTAAAAGCGGGCTGAGTAATCAGCTGATTGCTGGGGATCTCAGACTCGAGTCTCCGGCGATTAACTATTGATGACCTATTCTGAGGATAATCAATAGGCTTTGCCTAAAAAACACTTTTAATTTATGGCGCTTGGTGAACACCATAAAAAAGTAAGTAATTGCCCCTTTGTATACCTTCATATAAATGCTACCTTTTGTGTGTTACAAACTTGTGGTTAAAAACACTGGAGTACTTACAGCCACAATTCAGTCTTCCTTCATATTCTTTACTGCTTACTACCTAAAAGAGCTCGAACGATTAGTACTGTACTCTCTGCACTGCGTTTGAAGTTTATTATAAACTAGGATATTACTCATGGTACTTCTCACAATTTCTTGAAAAGTGCTTGAATTTCTATGCCAGACAATTACCTAGATTTAAGAGTTTCAGAGACTGTTTCACCCAAAGGGTCTACTGGCCATTCAGTAGCAGTACAGGTAGTTATAAAGTGTCATTGTATTTTAATGTCATACATATGAAAGTCTCTCATCTCTGGAAATTGTGATTGTTTAAAAGTGGCAATGTATAAGCCAAGTGAAACCTTGTATTACTCCGCAGTGCAGGCTATTCTAGAGAATATAGTCTTGCACTGTGTTCATTTATACAACACTTATCACAACCCTTCTTACACACTGTCTATTGAGTTAGTCTTCATCTATGACTCGGATTAAAGTCACAACTAAAAGATTTATAATTCCTTAGTTCCTTTTGCTGATCATTAATCTGGTCTATACAGCTCAAGTGATCAAACTGTGTCTTGATAAAGTCTGAAAGATCTAACACCTGTCTCTTTCACCCCGACTTTCATTCTCTAAGCAGAAGTTCTGCGCTTCCATCAATATTTTCTACTGGTTAAGTTTGGCAGCAGCATGTCTATAATGGTATGGCTCAATGAAGCATTCGCCACACGTTTCCAAAAGTTTTTATTTTACTTTCTTCTATTAAAACACAAAAAACTACCTAAATTTTGCATTTCCATAATTGTACTTACAGGCAGATTAAAGTTAACTAGCCATTTTTACTGCTTTATGAATTCAATGAAAATGAAGATCAATTCTCTCACATTATTTATTGGTTGGATTTTCTACAAGTTTCCCATACAGTGTCCTACAAATGAGAGAACACAGAAGTTGATTTACTTCTGATCTCTGCCATTTTAGACAACTAAGGGGGTGGGGCCTAACATTGCTGGTCCCTTATTGCAGTCAGAGCAATAAGGAGCTTCTGCTATAGTCAGTTTTCTAACAGTCAATCAGAGGGATAATAGCTGATCTCCTGGGATATGTAGAGATTTCTTTATATTTCTCTCAGTTTTAATTACAATAAAAAATAAACTAGGGTCTGAGGGGAAGAATAGAATAAGCAGGGAATTATTGAGATTTTTAACTTTTTTGAAAATTTTCTATGTTAGGGCTCAGTCACACTGGCGTTTTTACCCGCGTATATACACACGTAAAAACGTTTGTGCTGCGTTCGTCAAAAAAATGGCACCTACAAAAGATAGAACATAGGGGTGGCAATGGACATGGACACGCGTTTTTTTAAACGCGTGTGTATACGCGTGTAAAAACACCCGTGTGACTGAGCCCTTAAGGTGACTTTCAGTCTTATGAGTGTTTTGAGTATAATAACACTTTTTCATGACTTAGGCCACCTGAAGACGGGCGGAAATTCCGTGGCGGGATTTCCGCCCCTGGAAGCCTGCATAGGATTGCGTTAACAAACGCAATCCTATGCAGACGGCCGCAGTTTGGCCGCGCGAAATCTAGCGCAGCAAACAAACCGTGGCATGTTCTATTTCTGTGCCAGGCAGAAACGTCACTCACCCGCTGCCGGCTCCGGTCTGCGCATGCGCGGGCTGCCTAGCAGCCGGCACTTGACAAATCCGGAGCTGCGGGACGCGGGTTAGTACGCGCTGCTCTCTGCAGGCGCTCAGGTTGGGTCCTGCGGTGAGAATTTACGCTGCAGGATCCGACCCGGCCGTCTGCAGGCGGCCTTACTCCTTAATATAAGACATGAACACAATAGATGAAACAGAACTTCACAATAAACCTCAAAACAAGTAATACAAATTCTAAAACTTGAGCGCCAGGAGAGTTATTTTACAACTGGACTGCAATATGCAATAATCTGCAGTTACTCATATGCTATTGACCCACACAGATTCTCTCGTACATGGCTTGCCAATATGAAAGCTTAACTATTTTTCTGAAACTGAATTTGTAATGTGAATATTATACAATAAATATGTGATACATTTCTGCTAATGTGAATGCTTATACTATATACAGCTCTAAGTGCCCATTGACTGTCATTTTTTATACTTTTGGATAAAAACACATAGCATGCATATTTATAATAGCTGTCAATGACAGAAATACGCAACTGTTTGCCCATACAGTTTTATATATATATGGCCACGTTTGGTAGACTGCCTTGTACACTCCAAAGAATGTTAATCCCCATGGTAGGACCAAAGAAAAATCCGTCACCACCAGGATTTCTTTGTAAATCTCCTTATTTATTCCATTAAAATCTTCGAGCATGGTACAAATTGGCATGGCAGAAGCTACACTTTTTGGAATAGACTTTCTTCATCACGGCTTACAACATACTGAACAAACGCCCATTTAAATAGATACAAACAATCACATCACATACATAGAGCTGTCAAGTAAATTACCATCAATATAAAAGAAAAAAAACAATTCATAATATAATGTTAAATCTATAATAATGTTTAAATCTTTTGTAGCTTCTGAATAAAGAAGGAGTTTTATAAAACGTCCTTGTGGTGCCGGATTTTCCTTTTTTGTCCACTGGTTTAATTCCTATGCTCTGAATTTCTTCCATGCACGCTGTTGGTGTATTACTAGGTGAGCCGGGTAAGCTGATCAAGTTTCTTAATGTGAGTATTGGTCCCAATGGTAGTGTGTTGAACCTTGCCTTACTGTACAGTATATAAAAAACCTTCTAAAAGATCATTTACAAAGGACTGTAAAATAATTATCAGGTCACTTACAGTACGTATGAAATATAAGTTTTTTTATTTCTCTGAAATAGTAGTGAACCAAGAGAGCAGCATTCACAAATAATGATCTAGAACACATTAGGGTACTACATAGTAACATAGTAATTAAAGCTGAAAAAGGTATATGTCCATTCAGTGATCCAGAGGAAAGAAAAAAAAAAAACCAAACAGTAAGGTAGAAGCTAGAGATGAGCGAGCACCAAAATGCTCGGGTGCTCGTTACTCGGGACGAAATTTTCGCGATGCTCGAGGGTTCGTTTCGAGTAACGAACCCCATTGAAGTCAATGGGCGACCCGAGCATTTTTGTATTTCGCCGATGCTCGCTAAGGTTTTCATGTGTGAAAATCTGGGCAATTCAAGAAAGTGATGGGAACGACACAGCAACGGATAGGGCAGGCGAGGGGCTACATGTTGGGCTGCATCTCAAGTTCACAGGTCCCACTATTAAGCCACAATACCGGCAAGAGTGGCCCCCCCCCCAACAACTTTTACTTCTGAAAAGCCCTCATTAGCAATGCATACCTTAGCTAAGCACCACACTACCTCCAACAAAGCACAATCACTGCCTGCATGACACTCCGCTGCCACTTCTCCTGGGTTACATGCTGAGCAACCACCCCCCCCACGACCCAGTGTCCACAGCGCACACCAAACTGTCCCTGCCCAGCCTTCAGCTGCCCTCATGCCACGCCACACTCATGTCTATTTATAAGTGCGTCTGCCAGAGGAAAAGCAGTCACACACTGCAGAGGGTTGGCACGGCTAGGCAGCGACCCTCTTTAAAAGGGGCGGGGCGATAGCCCACAATGCTGTACAGAAGCAATGAGAAATATAATCCTGTGCCACCGCCATCAGGAGCTGCACACGTGGGCATAGCAATGGGGAACCTATGTGCCACACACTATTCATTCTGTCAAGGTGTCTGCATGCCCCAGTCAGACCGCGGTTTTTAATTCATAGACACAGGCAGGTACAACTCCCTATTGTGAAGTCCCTGTGGACCGACAGCATGGGTGGCTCCCTGGAACCCACCGGCGGTACATAAAAATATCCCATTGCATTGCCCAACACAGCTGAGGTAGTAATGTCGTGCTTAATGCAGGTGGGCTTCGGCCCACACTGCATGCCCCAGTCAGACTGGGGTTCTTTAGATGTGGAAACAGATGCATTTATAATTCCCTGTGGACCCACAGCATGGGTGGTTCCCTGGAACCCACCGGCGGTACATAAAAATATCCCATTGCATTGCCCAACACAGCTGAGGTAGTAATGTCGTGCTTAATGCAGGTGGGCTTCGGCCCACACTGCATGCCCCAGTCTGACTGGGGTTCTTTAGATGTGGAAACAGATGCATTTATAACTCTCTGTGGACCCACAGCATGGGTGGGTGCCAGGAAGCCACCGGCGGTACATAAATATATCCCATTGCATTGCCCAACACAGCGGATGTAACGTCAGCTGTAATGCAGGTGGGCTAAAAATTCATTTGATTACACTGTAGGCGAGGGCCCACAAAAATTGCTGTATCAACAGTACTAATGTACATCCAAAAAATTGGCCATGGCCAACCAAGAGGGCAGGTGAAACCCATTAATCGCTTTGGTTAATGTGGCTTAAGTGGTAACTAGGCCTGGAGGCAGCCCAGTTTAACGAAAAATTGGTTCAAGTTAAAGTTTCAACGCTTTTAAGAGCATTGAAACGTATAAAAATTGTTTAGAAAAATTATACGAGTGAGCCTTGTGGCCCTAAGAAAAATTGCCCGTTCGGCGTGATTACGTGAGGTTTCAGGAGGAGGAGCAGGAGGAGGAGGAGGAGGAATATTATACACAGATTGATGAAGCAGAAATGTCCCCGTTTTGGATGGTGAGAGAGAACGATGCTTCCATCCGCGGGTGCAGCCTACGTATTGCTTAGGTATCGCTGCTGTCCGCTGGTGGAGAAGAGAAGTCTGGGGAAATCCAGGCTTTGTTCATCTTGATGAGTGTAAGCCTGTCGGCACTGTCGGTTGACAGGTGGGTACGCTTATCCGTGATGATTCCCCCAGCCGCACTAAACACCCTCTCTGACAAGACGCTAGCCGCAGGACAAGCAAGCACCTCCAGGGCATACAGCGCGAGTTCAGGCCACGTGTGTAGCTTCGACACCCAGTAGTTGTAGGGGGCAGAGGCGTCACGGAGGACGGTCGTGCGATTGGCTACGTACTCCCTGACCATCCTTTTACAGTGCTCCCGCCGACTCAGCCTTGACTGGGGAGCGGTGACACAGTCTTGCTGGGGAGCCATAAAGCTGGCAAAGGCCTTGGAGAATGTTCCCCTGCCTGCGCTGTACATGCTGCCTGATCTCTGCGCCTCCCCTGCTACCTGGCCCTCGGAACTGCGCCTTCTGCCACTAGCGCTGTCGGATGGGAAGTTTACCATCAGTTTGTCCACCAGCGCCCTGCGGTATAGCATCATTCTCGAACCCCTTTCCTCTTCGGGAATGAGAGTGCAAAGGCTCTCCTTATACCGTGGATCGAGCAGTGTGTACACCCAGTAATCCGTAGTGGCCAGGATGCGTGTAACGCGAGGGTCACGAGAAAGGCATCCTAACATGAAGTCAGCCATGTGTGCCAGGGTACCTGTACGCAACACATGGCTGTCTTCACTAGGAAGATCACTTTCAGGATCCTCCTCCTCCTCTTCCTCCTCCTCCTCAGGCCATACACGCTGAAAGGATGACAGGCAAGCAGCATGGGTACCGTCAGCAGTGGGCCAAGCTGTCTCTTCCCCCTCCTCCTCATGCTCCTCCTCCTCCTCCTGAACGCGCTGAGATATAGACAGGAGGGTGCTCTGACTATCCAGCGACATACTGTCTTCCCCCGGCTCTGTTTCCGAGCGCAAAGCGTTTGCCTTTATGCTTAGCAGGGAACTTCTCAAGATGCATAGCAGAGGAATGGTGACGCTAATGATTGCAGCATCTCCGCTCACCACCTGGGTAGACTCCTCAAATTTTCCAAGGACCTGGCAGATGGCTGCCAACCAGGCCCACTCTTCTGTAAATAATTGAGGAGGCTGACTCCCACTGCGCCACGCAAGTTGGAGTTGGTATTTCACTATAGCTCTACGCTGCTCATAGAGTCTGGCCAACATGTGGAGCGTAGAGTTCCACTGTGTGGGCACGTCGCACAGCAGTCGGTGCACTGACAGATTAAACCGATGTTGCAGGGTCCGCAGGGTGGCAGCGTGCGTGTGTGATTTGTGGAAACGTAGTGGTGATGTGTTTTTCCCTGACCGTGTGCAGAAACTTACATTTATCAGTGAAGCGATATACTTCATGGCCATAATCTCCTGTTCTTTGATGTAGTCTGTACATGACTATCTACTTGTTTAGTTTCTAATTGCTGCTTTCCGAGCAGGTATGACAAGTGGGGGTAGCTTTTCAGAAAGCGCTGAACCACCAAATTAAACACATGGGCCAGGCATGGCACGTGCGTGAGGCTGCCGAGCTGCAGAGCCGCCACCAGCTTACGGCCGTTGTCACACACGACCATGCCCGGTTGGAGGCTCAGCGGCGCAAGCCAGCGGTCGGTCTGCTCTGTCAGACCCTGCAGCAGTTCATGGGCCGTGTGCCTCTTCTCTCCTAAGCTGAGTAGTTTCAGCACGGCCTGCTGACGCTTGCCCACCGCTGTGCTGCCACGCCGCGTGACACCGACTGCTGGCGACGTGCTGCTGCTGACACATCTTGATTGCGAGACAGAGGTTGCGTAGGAGGAGGAGGAGGAGGGTGGTTTAGTGGAGGAAGCATACACCCCCGCAGATACCACCACCGAGCTGGGGCACGCAATTCGAGGGGTGGGTAGGACGTGAGCGGTCCCAGGCTCTGACTCTGTCCCAGCCTCCACTAAATTCACCCAATGTGCCGTCAGGGAGATATAGTGGCCCTGCCCGCCTGTGCTTGTCCACGTGTCTGTTGTTAAGTGGACCTTGGCAGTAACCGCGTTGGTGAGGGCGCGTACAATGTTGCGGGAGACGTGGTTGTGCAGGCCTGGGACGGCACATCGGGAAAAGTAGTGGCGACTGGGAACCGAGTAGCGCGGGGCCGCCGCCGCCATCATGCTTTTGAAAGCCTCCGTTTCCACAAGCCTATACGGCAGCATCTCTAGGCTGATGAATTTTGCAATGTGCACGTTTAACGCTTGAGCGTGCGGGTGCGTGGCGTCGTACTTGCGCTTGCGCTCAAACTGTGGCGCTAGCGACGTCTGGACGCTACGCTGAGAGACATTGCTGGATGGGGCCGAGGACAGCGGAGGTGAGGGTGTGGGTGCAGGCCAGGAGACGGTAGTGCCTGTGTCCTCAGAGGGGGGTTGGATCTCAGTGGCAGGTTGGGGCACAGGGGGAGAGGCAGTGGTGCAAACCGGAGGCGGTGAACGGGCATCGTCCCACCTTGTGGGGTGCTTGGCCATCATATGCCTGCGCATGCTGTTGGTGGTGCCTCCCCAGCTGATCTTGGCGCGACAAAGGTTGCACACCACTGTTCGTCGGTCGTCAGGCGTCTCTGTGAAAAACTGCCACACCGTAGAGCACCTTGACCTGTGCAGGGTGGCATGGCGCGAGGGGGCGCTTTGGGAAACAGTTGGTGGATTATTCGGTCTGGCCCTGCCTCTACCCCTGGCCACCGCACTGGCTCGGCCTGTGCCCACACCCTGACTTGGGCCTCCACGTCCTCGCCCGCGTCCACGTCCTATAGGCCTACCCCTACCCCTCAGCATGGTGTATTACCAGTGATTTGATTTCCCATGCAGGAAAAAAATTGGCGCAAGCCTGCAGCCAAAATAGAATTTTTTCCCTTGTTTTTCAAAGGACAAGCCACACTGCGTGTATTCAATGAATACTACTAAGTTTAATAACTGTGTTGTGGCCCTGCAAATGTGTCAGAGAACTGCAGTGATGCAAAGTTATTCGCTACAGCAGATCAGGGATTTCCCATGCAGGAAAAAAATTGGCGCAAGCCTGCAGCCAAAATAGAATTTTTTCCCTAGTTTTTCAAAGGACAAGCCACACTGCGTGTATTCAATGAATACTACTAAGTTTCATAACTGTGTTGTGGCCCTGCAAATGTGTCAGAGAACTGCAGTGATGCAAAGTTATTCGCTACAGCAGATCAGGGATTTCCCATGCAGGAAAAAAATTGGCGCAAGCCTGCAGCCAAAATAGAATTTTTTCCCTAGTTTTTCAAAGGACAAGCCACACTGCGTGTATTCAATGAATACTACTAAGTTTAATAACTGTGTTGTGGCCCTGCAAATGTGTCAGAGAACTGCAGTGATGCAAAGTTATTCGCTACAGCAGATCAGGGATTTCCCATGCAGGAAAAAAATTGGCGCAAGCCTGCAGCCAAAATAGAATTTTTTCCCTTGTTTTTCAAAGGAAAAGCCACACTGCGTCTATTCAATGAATAATGTATGTCTTCTGGCCCTGCCTACACAATTCTATCCCTGTAGTATTAATGCCGGGTGCAATGGTCTGCACAGCCGGTTTTGAGAAAAAAAAAAAAAAATGCAACACTGCTAACAGCAGCCTGGACAGTACTGCACACGGATAGATGTGGCCCTAGAAAGGACCGTTGGGGTTCTTGAAGCCTACACTAACTGCTAACACTCTCCCTGCCTAACCACCACTTCTGTCCCTATTGCAGGGCGCAATGCTCTGCAGATCCAATTTTGAAAAAAAAATAAAAAAATACAGTGCTAACACAGTACTGCACACTATTAGATGTGGCCCTGAGAAGGACCGTTGGGGTTCTTGAAGCCTACACTAACTCCTAACACTCTCCCTACAGCAGCTCCAACACGATACCACTGTCCCTCAGCTAACTCACAAGGCATCTGAGCCGAGCCGCGGGAGGGGCCGATTTTTATACTCGGGTGACATCAGATCTCCCCAGCCACTCACAGCAGGGGGGTGGTATAGGGCTTGAACGTCACAGGGGGAAGTTGTAATGCCTTCCCTGTCTTTCAATTGGCCAGAAAAGCGCGCTAACGTCTCAGAGAGGAAACTGAAAGTAACCAGAACATCGCGTGGTACTCGTTACGAGTAACGAGCATCCCGAACACCCTAATATTCGCACGAATATCAAGCTCGGACGAGTACGTTCGCTCATCTCTAGTAGAAGCCAATTTTCCCCATTTAAGGCGTCATGCATGCACAGTGCGGTTTTTTTCAAAATCTCCCGCTTTTCCGCAGATCTGCGGCATGTCCAAACCGTCAGCTGCGGGTGTGCCGTGGATTGTACAGCTTCCATTGACTTTAATGGAAGCCGTCCGTGTGGAAATCCGCAGAAAATGGAGCATGCTGCAATTTTTTTTCCCCCACGCTTGCAGCCCGTACTCCAGGAAAAAATGACATCTGCATGCTTTTAATTGCTTTGAGGATGCTAATGCATCCCTATGGGTGGCTTTATTTGCGTATCTCCCGTGCGGGTGCCGTACGCAGGTTCCACAAATCAAATCCACCCATGGACATTGGGCCTAAGTTTTAAAAAATTCTTCCTGACTCCAATCTGGCAATCGGAATAATCTCTGGATCAACGACCCTTCTGAAGTTATTAGTGATTCTAAGATAATATTGTATTACTCCAGAAAGACGTCCGGTCTTCTCTTAAACTCTTTTATCGAGTTCACCATCACCACCTTCTCAGGCAGAGAGTACTGTTCTTACAGTAAAGAACCCCCTTCTATGTTGGTGTAGAAACCTTCTTTCCTCTAGACATAGAGAGCGCCCCCTTGTTACCGTCGCAGTCCTGGGTATAAATAGATGGGAGAGATCTTTGTATCGGCCCCTGATATATTTATACATAGTTATTAGGTCGCTCTCAGCTGTCTTTTTTTAAAATAAACTAAATAACCAGAATTTTGATAACCTCTCTGGGTATTGTAGTTCGTCCATTCCGTTTATTACTTTAGTTACCCGCTTTTGTACCCACTCAACTCTGATATGTCCTTCTTGAGTACTGATGTCCCAAACTGTATAGAATTTTCCATGTGTGATCTGACCAGTGACTTGTAAAGAGGAAGAACAATGTTCTCATCATGTGCCCCAAGACCTATTTTAATGCACTTCATGATCTTATTTGCCTTGGCAGCAGCTGCCTGACACTGGTTGCTCCAGTTACGTTTACAGTTAACTAAACTCCTGAAGTCTTTTTCCACGTCAGTGTTTCCCAGTGGTTTCCCATTTAGTGCGTAGTGGTGATGTGTTTTTCCCTGACCGTGTGCAGAAACTTACATTTATCAGTGAAGCGATATACTTCATGGCCATAATCTCCTGTTCTTTGATGTAGTCTGTACATGACTATCTACTTGTTTAGTTTTGTAATTGCTAGCCGTATGGGGATAATTTAAGTGCTGTCCACCAAACAATATGGTCCTTTTTCACTTTAAATTCAAAGGTACAAGCAGATGTTTCTAATAAGATGTTTCTTTCAGTGTTAATGAAATGTTTGATAAAGGGAATGCTTTCAAGGTAAAGTATAGTGGAAAACAATGTCCATTCAGGCACCAATGAGCGCTCATTACTCATGATGTGCTGCTTATTTGTCACATTGCTTATGTGAAATTATTTTTGATCATCTCTGCAAACCATGAGATTAATGATAGCTAATTTTAGGCCATGTATGATTATTTAACAGGGCAATCTGATTACTTCCCTGTAGAAATGAACATGTCAAAACTCATTTCAGCTCCCAGGTGTTTAGCTTGAATACAAGCTTCTCTGTTGGAGTTTCCTGCCACATTCCGTTCATAGTATAAACTGTTCTCTAAAAGCAAAAAGTTGTATCAGTTTTTCCTATTCTAATTTAACCCCTTCCAATCCAATTTCCCTGCCACCCACACTCTCCCCAGCTATTATATATTTTGGGTGGGAAAGCGTGTTATGGATTCCTTAGAATTACTCAACAGGAACACATGAAAATGATGTCACAATGATTTTATTAGCAATTTTTTGAAAATGAAACATGAGTTAATAATATGTATATTACATTGCTGTTTAGGCAGTTTCACAGATGTCTGACCTTAGGATGGATGGTGCCCAATACAAGACTGGCTATTGTTAGCCTCCCCAAGGAGTGTGAACCACAATTAACCCACACTTGCTATATGTTTGTGCTTTAGATGGTTAGCACACTTTGAGACAACCTGTGTTGATATGGTTGTGATTTCCTGTTGTTGTGTCATGATCATGTTTATATCCTTTTTCAAATCTATCTTTTCCTCATATGTGTGGTGCCCATCTGTTATGAATTATTGAGCACTGCCTAGCATATAGAGTAGGAGCCAGCAAGCTGCTGTTTCATTGGTGTTGCCATTCACTGTGTTAGTTGAAGACACCCGGAATGGGATGCCTAAACGCCATTGCGCAGGAGGAGGTGTTAATCAGTCGTGGCCATTGTTTTGGTGCAATGTGCTGATTTGATGGTGGACTTCCCAATGCCATAAGCCTTATGTCACAGCATCTTCAGGATGGAACATAGCTGCATTAATTTATTGCGTGTTTGGTACCTTGTCTATAAAGGCCAATTTACACACAAAGATGATCGCTCAAAAGATGGCTTTTCAGCTATCATTTTGCATAAATTACTAATTGGTACTAATGCCTATTAGTAGCTTATTAATGCGTGTGAGCCACTGGGAGCTGTAATCAGGGAACAACGGGTGGTCTGTTCTCTGAATATATTTCCTTTGTTCTGCCGCGGGGCTGACAGCTGAGGATAGGTCATTTATAGTAAAAGCCTGAAAAACCCATTAAAAGGGACACTAAATCTAGAAATAAATGATAAAAGTCTATAGGAGATGAATTCTCTCACATTATTTGCTTGTTGGATTTTCTACAAGTTTCCCATACAGTGTCTTACAAATCAGAGAACATAGAAGTTGATTTACTTCTGACCTGTGCCATTTTAGACTTCCAGACAACTAAGGGGCGGGGCCTAACATTCCTGGTGCCTTATTGCAGTCAGAGCAATAAGGAGCTTCTGCTATAGTCAGTTTTCTAACAGTCAATGAGAGGGGAAAAAGCCGATCTCCTGGGATATGTAGAGATTTTTTTATATTTCTCTCTGTTTTAATTACAATATAAAATAAACTAGGGTCTGATGGGAGGAACAGATTAAGCAGGGAATCAGTGCTCCGCGTGGACAACACAGCGTGTGGTTCATCTTATCAGCTCTTCTGCCAAACGATGGATTTTATGCGGAACTGAAAATCATCGTTCGACCGAAAAGTGAAAGATGGGCACATTTACACACAATGATTATCACTCAAAAGATGGCTTTTGAGCGAACTTTGAACCATAAGCATTGTGTGTAAAAGGGCCTTAAGTTTCAGATGAGCATATTATAACACATCTGTAATATCGATCTGTATTAGGGACATGTTACAGATGGCTTTACAACTGTATGTCATTAGTATTTCATCTATTTGCCTCCTTATATTTTATTTTCTACTATGCAAATACTGATCCTTGTTTGCCCAATAGAAAAAACAACGACGCAGAGGTAAAAGTGCAAAATATAGATCATGCTGCTTTTTAAAAAATTGTCTGTAAAAGTATGGCCATGAAAATAGATACATAGATTTATATTAGCTTTGTATTACGGGGCCGGAAAACATGGACCAAAAATAGCTAAAATACGTTAATTTGAAAGTAGCCTTAATGTGGGTGCAGAGTCAGATACAAGAGAGGTATAGAGATCTGCTGAGAGTGAGGGCAAGAGGTCTGGGCCTAGTTAACTACAAAGTCGGTTGTCTCAGGAAAAGGCAAAAAGTGACTGGGGCTTGAGGAGTTGTGGAATCCTTGTAATTGCCATGACGATTACAGTCGGGACCTGGAGTCCGAAAGCCCTTAGAGAGTTCACGAGAGAGTAGGCACAGATACTGATGAGTTTGAGAAAGACTGTTGTACATGGGATCAGTTGCTGCAAACTGGTGATGGAGTACTGCAGCAACCCATAAACAAGTACAGCTTACAATAAAGACTTGTTGTACTTTGGCCTGGTCAAAGACCCAAGTGGTACCGGGACTGTGAGTGTATGCCAGGGTTGGAGAAAGCAAGTGGACATATCTGCAGTCGGCCATTCTAATAAGAAACTGCAACAATAAACCAGAGTCTGTTGTGTACCATTCCCAACAAAAAAATTACATACATATATAGCTATTAGAGATGAGCGAGCACCAAAATGCTCGGGTGCTCGTTACTCGGGACGAAATTATCGCGATGCTCGAGGGTTCGTTTCGAGTAACGAACCCCAGTGAAGTCAATGGGCGACCCAAGCATTTTTGTATATCGCCGATGCTCGCTAAGGTTTTCATTTGTGAAAATCTGGGCAATTCAAGAAAGTGATGGGAACGACACAGCAACGGATAGGGCAGGCGAGGGGCTACATGTTGGGCTGCATCTCAAGTTCCCAGGTCCCACTATTAAGCCACAATAGCGGCAAGAGTGGGCCCCCCCCGCCCCCAACAATTTTTACTTCTGAAAAGCCCTCATTAGCAATGCATACCTTAGCTAAGCACCACACTACCTCCAACAAAGCACAATCACTGCCTGCATGACACTCCGCTGCCACTTCTCCTGGGTTACATGCTTATAGCTGGTTCCACTGAAAGCAATGGGCTGCCGGCGTGCGCGGGATGAATTGTCGGGAAGGACTTAAATATAGAAGCCCTTCCCTGCAATTAATCCAGAAATGTGTAAAAATAAAAAAAATATGCATACTTACCTTGTCCTGGCAGACGGAGTTCAGCGCGGCCTACAGTGGGTGTGAAGGGGGTGTGAGTCAGACCTGCCCCCTGATTGGCTCAGGCTGACTCACACCCCCTTCACACCCACTGCCGGCCGCGCTGAACTCCGTCTGCCGGGACAAGGTAGGTATATATATATTTTTTATTTTAACACATTTCTGGATGAATTGCAGGGAAGGGCTTCTATATTTAAGCCCTTCCCGAAAATTCATCCCGCGCACGCCGGCAGCCCATTGCTTTCAGTGGAACCTGCTGTATTGCCAGCTCCATTGAATTCAATGGGCAAACATCGTTCTTCTCTGCCACAGCTGTTACAGCTGTGGCAGAGAAGAATGATTTGTCTTCTATATGTTCTCAATGGGGTCGGCGCTGCTGCCGCCGGCCCCATTGAGCGCATATAGAGAAGAGAACAGGAATCGCAGATCGCAAATAGGTGCGATCTGCGATTTCTGACTATGGCCTAAGAAGGACCGTTGGGGTTCTTGAAGCCTAAAATAACTCCTAACGCTCTCCCTATAGCAGCTCCGGCATCAGCAGCACTGTCCCTGATCTCTGTCAGAATGCATCTGTGGCGAGCCGCGGGCGGGCAGATTTTAATACTCGGGTGACACCTGATCTCGCCAGCCACTCACTGCAGGGGGGTGGTATAGGGCTGGAACATCACAGGAGGAAGTTGTAATGCCTTCCCTGTCTTTCTATTGTCCAGAAAAGCGCGCAAATTTCTCAGGGAAGAAAATGAAAGTGACTCGAACACCGCGTGGTACTCGTCTCGAGTAACGAGCATCTCGAACACCCTAATACTCGAACGAGTATCAAGCTCGGACGAGTACGCTCGCTCATCTCTAATAGCTATCTTTTAACATTGTTGCTGCTAAACAGGGCGCAAACATTACCACCAAAGAGTAATTACACATCATTACAATACTGTTACTGAACAAAACACACTATAAAAGTACAACAAGGCCATCACACTATTAATACTACATAGTATCTGAAGTTTACCACCATAGTGTTACTGAAGAAAAACTGCTGCACAAAGTGCAATATTACTGTTACAGATGATCACTACTGTTACCACTAATAGTGACTGAATAATATTGAATAATGCTGAATATAATAGTTCTCCTCCATAGAAAGTTAATAGCTTTGGAAAAAACGTAAACCAAAAAATGCAAACTACCCTGTTTCCCCGAAAATAAGACAGTGTCTTATATTAATTTTTGCTCAAAAAAGATTTAACTTTTTTACATGTATAGCTGCCTGGATACTATTTAAATTTACTTTTTTAATTAACTGTAAGCAGGGCTTAATATTGGAGTAGGGCTTATATTTCAAGCATTCTCAAAAATCCTGAAAAATCATTTTGCAGTCTCAAAAATCCATGAAAATCATGCTAGGCCTTATTTTTGGGGTAGGTCTTATTTTCAGAGAAACAGGGTACACACTGTATTCATAATATATAGGAACCACACTTTTTAGAAATTGCAATAATATCCAAGTTGATTGAAAACATAATTAATTTCAAAAATGCTATTTTCCTACATTTGTGAACTTAGCCTTATAGTTAGTGATGACATAGAGACATATTCTCAGATTCAAGGGTATAACTATAGGGGATGCAGGGAATGCGGTTGCACACAGGCCCAAGAGCCTTAGGGGACCCATAAGGCCTCTCTTCTCCATGTAGGGAGCCCAGTACTATAAATAAAGCATTATAGTTGGAGACCCTGTTACAGGTTTTGCATTGGGGCTCAGAAGCTTGAAATTACGCCTCTGTTCAGATTGCCTACTTTTTGCTCCTGCAACAACATGCCCTGTACAATAATTGCTCCCTTTGAGCCCCCGTGTAAGCCTCCTTTAGGGTAAGTTCACACATAAATTTTGTTATTTATATAGCACCAACCTATTCTGCAGAGCTTTCAGTTAATTTTATTTATTACCCCCCACCAAACTGGGTACTCATTTTACAGACCTTGGGAGGATGGAAGGCTGAGCCAACCTTGAGTCGGCTACCTGACCTTCAGGTCATGAGTGAGAGCTTAGAACTGCATTTCTGCTACCTTAACACTCTGCACCACATGAGGCTCTATCATCACCATTGGTGAAGATTTTGGCATGGATCGTCAGTAGACTTCATTGCTTTAATTAAAAGAGTGAAATCAGCTGTGGATCTGCATCAAAAACAGTGCCAACATTTTGACAAAGATTTTGTTGATGATCCACACCAAAGTCTGCAGCACAAAATATACAGAGGATTTTGGTGTGGGTCCTCACCAAAATCTGCCACATGTAAAGATACCCTTATGCCACCACTATAATGCTCCCTTTGTCCCTTTTAAAGTAGTGAGCCTTTATGCCCTACAGTAATGCCTCCTTCACGCCACCTTCACACGAACGGGTTGGATTCCACATGTGGGATCCCACAACCGAATCTAACCCTGTGCCTGGCTGGTGAACCCTGCATACCTGTCCGGAATATTTAAATCTGTACTGTGGATGGTCCGGCTGGTGCGCCGGCGCACATGCACCATACAGGTTTTGCCACGCCGTCGCTAGGTGATGACGCAGATCCAGCGACCTTTTCGCAATGATGATTGCGGAAGGGCTGCGAGTTGGACGGCTTCCATTCACTTCAATGAAATTGGCCCGCACATAGTCCACATAAAAATGGATCATGCTGCAATTTTTCCTCCGTAAGTAAAAAATTGCAATTAATTTCCACACGTGCAGGGAAAATTGCTTTTCCATTGCATGCTTAGGGCGGTATTTGCTGCAGAATCCAGAGGCAAACGCCCGCTCCAAATTCCGTAATGCAAATGCGTCCTTGTACCGGTGGCCTTATGCCCTCAGCTACTGTATCATTAAGCAACAGCTCAGAGGTTTGGTGCAATGAGCCCCTGCCTTTGGGTGTTATAAATTTGGCTACTACTGGTTTTCAGCAAACATGAAACTAGTGTATCAGCATGCTAAAAGCGCCAAGAAATATGTCAACACTGAATATATGAATTGGAACAACATTTCTGCTAGACATCAATGGCGTAGCTGTAAGGTCACAAAAAAGCCCCCTCCACCACAGCCTGTCCAAGGCTTTTTAATTAACCTGAATTCTACGTGCCCTAGTTTATTTGGAGACCATACGCCCAAATAGAGGTTAATCCATCAGATGATGTTGCCTTGTTGCTCGCAGATGGGCTCTCGCAATTTGATCAAATTATGACCCTCAATTGTATATATAGTACTTTTAGCAGTAATGTAGTTCAAAGTCATATATTCAGTGTTGGCATATTTCTTGGCACTTTTAGAGTGCTGTTACATCATTTATACATCTGCTGTTTGTTTTCAGCCACATTAAATAGTAATGTGCACATACAGTATATATATTTATTTCTCTTTGGATGTGATGCCTGATTCCCTTTACAATAATACTGGTGCTCATTCAGCATTTGGTACCCATGTAAAGAGAGAAAACTCAAGCATGAGCAAAGAATATACTTCCTACAGAGGGACGGATAATGTATATCCTGCGTGCTGATATTCCACTACTTTTAAATGAGCATCTCCTTCCATCCATAGCTGGAATATTCCTCTTATGATTACTAGAAATGTTGTGGTGAATATTAATATTCTTTATACTGTACCTCTCATTTATGTAACCCATATTAAGACCTAGTCTCTTGTGTGCAGCATCATTCCACTGCATGTAATTTCTGCAGCATCTGAAGAAAAATGACAGTTTTCTGACAGTGACTGAAATGTTTTGAAATTAGAAGACCATTGATTGTTGTGAGTTTGCCGCAGCCTGACCATTCAGTCTGGAGGGCACGGAGCAAGTGATGAGATGTTTCATGACACCGAAAAAAACTACAATGTGAATTGTTTCTGCTGTTTGATGTATACATACTTACATGGAAAAATGAAGGGAGACTGTTAATCTGTAAGGACTGGAGAGGCCAAGAGAAAAACAGCAAGGGAGTTAACATTTTATTAGCTGCATCTATTTAGCAGCAAGTTGCTTTTCTTTCGCAATCACATGAGGTTAGGAAGTTGCAAGAAATATTCTAGGAAATAGAAAGTAAGTTTATTCTTTGCACTGGAGGTTCTGCACTAGATTTATTATATCTTATGTGGAGTAGTATGACTAAGTGGGCCTTTTATGTAGAATGCAGAAAATACTCTTTGAATTATGAGACACAGGAGTGAAATGACACTTTTTCTGTGAATCTGCACAGTTTTTCTTATGTGTCAATGATCACTAAGTGGTGCTATTGAGATGCAGCTGTGCCCCATTCCTGGAGGAAAAAAATGCAAATAGTAACAGAATTATATTTAGATGGTAACGACTTGGCCAAATACAGCATGAAATATAGCCCAAAGAATAAGAAGTACATTAGAAAGCCATATTTTGAGCTTGATATTTGTTTTGTGTAGCATAGATAAGCTTTCTTGACAGATTTTAATATTGAAAATATGGTATAATTTTTTACTGTGTGTTGGACAAATAACTTGCAGTTCATCTGTATTTAGGGCATATTGTGGCTTGGTCCATGTTATACAAATGCAGAAAATATGGAAATGTGAAGTAGGGCATTAAAATATCGCTGAGCACAGAAATGCTTTTAAAAATGGTCTTATTTTTCAATGAATTAATTATTTTTCTTGAAACACTAATTCACTATTAATTTTTGTCACAGGCTATATTTCCCCAAAATAAGACCTACCCTGATAATAAGCCCCACCCTGATTTTCGGGGGTGGGCTTGAAATATAAGCCCTCCCATGAAAATAAACCCTAGCTACAATACATGAAAAAAAATATTCACCTTGCAGGCGGCGTCTTGGTCACTCTCACTGTTCTCCAGGCACTCCAGCAGTCTTCCATATCGTTCTCAGTGGTGACAGAGCATTCCCTTCCTGGTAACATGGGTTGAATACCCCACCTCCAGCAAGAGATTGCTGTGATTGGCTCAGAACCACGGCCACAGCCAATCACAGCCGGCGCACCATGAGCCAATCTCAGCCATTCAATGATGTAATGCATTGAATAGCTGTGATTGGCTCATCAAGTGCCGGCTGTGATTGGCTGAGGCCCTGCTCCTGAGCCAATCACAGCAATTTCTTTCTGGAGGTGGGGTATTCAACCGACGTTACCAGGAAGAGAATGCTCTTTCAGCCCTGAGGACGGCACGGAAGACTGCTGGAGCACCTGGAGAACAGCAAGAGTAACCGGGATGGCTCCTGCTAGGTTAGTATTAAGACACCCCCCGAAAATAAGACACTGTGCCTCTTTTGGGGCAAAAATAATATAAGGCTTATTCAGATGTCCGTATATCGGCCGGGTTTTCACACCTGGCCGATATACACTGTCTCTCTCTGCAGAGGGAGGAGGCGGGACGGGGCAGGAACAGGGCACTGAGCTCCCACCCCTTCTCCACCCTCTCTGCACTCCTCGCCACTATTTGCAATGGGAGAGGAAAGAGCTTGGTTCGGCCCCTGCCCTGCCCTCCCACTGCAAACAGTGGCAAGGGCCGGAGAGGGGGCGGAGAGAGGGCGGAGAGGGGCGGGAGCTCATTGCACTGCTCTAGTCCCGTCTCTCCCCCCTGCAGAGAGGGACAGCATATATCAGCCGGCTGTGAAAACCTGGCCGATATACGGACGTCTGAATAAACCCTAAGACAGTGTCTTATTTTCAGGAAAACACGAAAGTACCTAAAGTTCCAGAATACCCCTTTAAGGGCTCCTTCACATGAGTGTATGTAAAATTGCGCCTCAGTGCTGCGTTCTTGCAAAACAAATTATGCTTTTTTTGCACAACTAAAAAACACCACAAAGTAGAGCACTCCCAAAATACAGAAATGTGAACAAACCCATGGAAATCAATGGATTCTATTCTCTGCATCTGTGAAGGAGACCTAAGTTCTGGAAACTATTTTAGGCTTGACAATACATGTATATGTTGTGATATACCAAAGATATTAATTCACCTGAATATATTCAGGTTTTCTCGTAGGTAATGTACAAGTAATTTCCCACTATGGTTACTGCATTTGTTAGTCAACATATAGCTGCATCAGGAACAGCATTACTAACAAGATAAATGTAAATCCTCTTAGTTGACACTTTAAAAATGAGGATTGGATTAACCACTTCCAAACGTGAATCTGTCTGCACTGATTTAATGCATTGACTCGTAAAATAAAATGATTGAATAGTGTAGCTAGAAATCAAGTTTTCGGATATGAAGTATTCACATTAGTTATGTCACAGCTGCAAACAGTGTATCAATACTGAAATAATGAATTTCTCTTTTATCACTTTACATAAAACACTATAGCAGAAAATGCATAGAACAATTCTTACATCGATGTTTTGACAAAAAACAACACTTAATTCCCCGAAAAGCCTGTGCCTGATTCTCGGTGTTGGATATAAAACCCTATGATTGTTGACCAGAGCTTCTTTCATATCTATTCTCAATCGCTCCAAGTATTATACAGTAAGCAGAATAAATAACTGCAATTAAACACAAATATTGTCCTATCAATTGTTGTATAGCATAAAATGTATTATTATTACTATTATTATATAGCATTATATAACATCTTGTGCTTTACTTTCAGCACCAGAATCAAAGCTGCTTATTTTGCATATAGTGGTAAAATAATTATGAAAATGATTAATTAGCCATTATCTTGAAAGCAAAGTATTCACCTGGATGCTTACTTGCGAAAAATGCAATACTTGTGCCTTCAAAAAAGAATTACTGCTCTCTAAGGGCACATGCAAGCAAATATCAGAATATTTCTCATATTTTAATGACATATGTTTCAATTTTTTTGTGCAATTATTTTTTTAAAATGCTGAGTGGATACTGAGGTCTTGAGCAGAGGCGTAACTTAAAGCTTCTGGGCCCCGATGCAAAATCTGTAACAGGGCCCCAACTATAATGGTTTATTCATAGTACTGGGCACCCAATATGGAGAAGAGAGGCCTTAGGGGCCCCCTAAGGCTCCTGGGTCCACGTGCACCCGCATCCCCTGCATCCTCTATAGTTACGCCCCTGGTCTTGAGGCATCCAATTGCAGGATTAGGGCTATGGACCAGTGCCTACGGAAGTGCCTTGAGAGAATGAAGGGCATGCTGACACCGGTAGTTAACAGTAAAAGATTCTTTTAAAACCCATTCCCTGTCACTCAACAAAATTAAAACCAGAGTTTTAGGACGATGATGTCCTGTAAACAGGATGCTGCAGCCTGCAAACAATGCATCAGCAAGGAGATCGAGCGCTCTGGCGAGGGACTTGCGGGGAGATGTGATTATAAGCTCTCTATTATGTTTTTGCAAAAAAAACGTTCATCTTGGACAACCCCTTTAAAGGGAACCTGCCATTGGTTTTATGCTGCCTTAATCATGAAACCTCAACAGGCTCCATCATCACAATGAAGCATTTCATAGTTTTAATAAGAGCTGGCCAGAAGTGTCACCCTCTCCCCACCTGTCTTGATTGACTGATATCCCACCCTATATATTGAGCGACCTGTCAATGAAGCCGAATTGGACACAATCTATTATATCTTGTAACACAGCTGCTAAAGAACCTCTTTTTGAACAGTAAAGGGTTGCTTTCTTTATATGAAATTTCTTCACCCTCTTCATAAAGAAAGTCTAGAACTGCTAAGGTGTGTGTAATGACGTTCTGCAGCCGGTAGAGTAAAATACTCTAAAGTAGATATTACATTGATCTGACACCAGAATGGGATGATTACACAAATATAAATTATATCTAGTATAGAAATAAACTGTAAAACCGTCTGTTATAAATACATTTACCAGAATAACCCAGGATTCAAATTCAGAAATCTGTAATCTCATGAAAACTCCTTAAAAGGTTAAAACTATATAATTATCTCAGTATAAAGCGTGGCTTAGGAATTCATGAATACATAGGGAGTTCTAGTAAATAACATTAGAAGTAACAGCTTTAGAACATGAACATTTCCTAACATAAAACTTGTGATATAGTATTAAGTACATTCATTCATGTCTAGTTAGGTTTATTTCATGATATCTCTATGACAGGTGCGTGTTGTTGTTTTTCCTGCTCCGGCTTGGCATGTTGTTGTTAGCCGTTTAGTCATTCACGACCTTCTGCAACCCTGAAGGCGAGCTCCCTCAATGTTTTTCGGTTTGCTTCTTTCAGTTGTGTGATATCCATACCAGTATCAGCTCTGACAGTATCGGCCATCGTGTTCTTTGGTGCCAGGTCATCTTTTGCCACTGATCTGTCCAAGCATTATAGATTTTTCTAGCGACTCTGCTCACATTACATGGCCAAAATATGTCTGAGTCTGAGTCCGGTCATCTTGTCCTCCAGTGATATATCGGGTCTTATACGATTTAGGACTTCTTTGTTTGTTACTCCAGCCATCCACGGCATACGCAGCAGCTTTCATCAGCACCACAGCTCAAACGCATCAATCCTCCTTCTGTCAACTTTCACATCCATAAATGGCTCTGGGGAAAACGGCGGTTTGCACTATCCTGCGTTTAGTTGCTATACAGATATCCCTACTTTTCCAGATTTTGTCCATGTTTAGCATTGCCCTTTGCCTACTTTTCTACAATTTTAGTATTTGGGATTTTATCACCATACTTGTCACACATATCTTTCAGTAAATGTATGCATAGACAAAACCAAGCTACGACTCCCAAACAGATCAGTACCCACTGGATCAGTGAAGATAATAAAGCCCCCTCACTTGTCCGCCCTTTGGATCTATAGACTGAACCATGTTTTGTTTACTATGGAACTTGTTTAGTAAATTGTTGGAAACTCCGATTCAGTTTTGGGGCTAGTATCTCCTCAGGGTAAAAGGTGCTCCCTTTCGCCATATGACAACATGCACCAATGCAACTCAGACACAATCATAAATAATGCCAGGCATCAACTATGAATCAAATGGCTGCAGTACCATGTTTCCCCCAAAATAAGACAGGGTTTCATATTAATGTTTGCCCTAAAAGGGGCTCTAGGGCTTATTTTCGGGGAATGTCCTATTTTACTTACCTAGCACGCTCGGTCTAGGTTCTTCCCACTTCTTTCCAGAGTTCCAGCGTGGTTCCTGCAGTCCTCGTCTGCCCACACAGGATCCCTTCCTGGTTATGGGATTCATAAATCCCGCCTCCACGATGCGATGGCTGTGATTGGTTCTTTGAGCGCTGCTTTGATTATTTGAGCCACAGCACTCAAAGAAACAGTCACAGCCATTGTGTTGTCGAGGCAGGATTTATGAATTGGTTAAGCCGCAACCAAGGACTGTGGAAACCGCGTCAGGACTCTGGAAAGCAGTGGGAAATAGCTGGATCGAGCATGTTGGGTAAGTGACTCAGGTGACCTTGAAAAGCGCTTTAAAAATGTAGCAATTACATTTTAGGACCTTTTTCACGCACTCAATGCATTACTATTGACTTTTTTTTAACTGTAGCTAGGGCTTATTTTCTGAGCTGGCCTGATTTTTGGGGAAACAAGGTATTTATAAAAGAATTATCCAGTTTAACATGAATCAAGTAAATACTACTAAGACAAATTAAACTAATTACCCAAAACTAAATATCTCTGATTGCATTGTCATCCTGTACGAGAAGGGGCTGCTTTGAAAGGACGTAGAATACTTTTGTAATGGGTGCTCCTAGATGAAATTCAGGCCCCAATCAAGGGTTCTAGTGGGTGGTCTGCATTAACCAGAGGGTGGGCAGTATACATCTCAGGTGAGAGGAGATGCTGAACACAATAGGATTTGTCGTAGGGTTGGAGCAGCTTACCTGCAGGCTGTAGGAGAGATGTGGAAGAATGGAAAGCCCATGCTTTATACATGATGGCTTTTAACTTTTATTCACTTGCTGTAGGCCATTTAATATCTTCTATTCTCTTTCCAAGGTGACACTGCCAAAGCTTTGCAGTAGTTGCAGGTCTGTGTGAGGAAGCCTTAGATACCATCTTCTCCCACATGCAATTCAACTCCCGAGCTTCTTACAAAAGGCATGCAGTGCACGACTATTTACATACCAGGCCCCGCTGCACATCCCCTCACCTAACCACACTGACCAATAATGAGGAACAAACAGGAATAACTTACATGACCACAAGGGGCCAGGTTCGCATTACATAATCCAAACCGTTTCAAACTATCTTGTCAAACTAATGGAGCAACCCTCCTTCATGTCCGATGCATAGTACAGGCTCAGCAGCTGAGCTTGTTGTATCTGCAGCGGGAAATGATTGTGACTGACAGCCGGGCCTCCTGCTACAGCAGTGGGGATTGATGAAAACCCTGTACATACTGCAATCAATTTTAAATCACGAAGGGACATGGGTTGCCATAGCAACCAGACTATAGTCAATGGTGTTTGCCATGGATTGTCATAGGCAACAATAGCTATTTTTGTTGATTTGTATCTCCCAAAAAATTCAATAAAAGTAATCAAAAAAGCCATATGTAGCCCAAGACGGTACCAATAAAAACAACAGCTTGTCATGCAGAAAACAAGCCCTCATCAAGCTTCATTGGTGGAAAAATAAAAGTTATGGGTCTTTGAATGTAGCGATGCAAAAAAATAAAAAATAAAACAAAAGGGCTTTTATTGTACAAAAGTGGAAAAACTTTAAAAATATGTCACTTGGTGTAATTGTAACAGAAGAAAAAGCTGAATTTATGTTTTTTTCACCCTGCCCTCCTCCAAAAAAATTTGATAAAAGTTATACAGTACATTATATGCACCTCAAAAATTCTACCAATAAAAACTACAACTCACCACGCAAAAACCAAGCCATCATATGGACATGTCGATGTGGAAAAATAAAAGTTATGGCTTTTGAAAAGTGGAGATGAAAATCCCCAAAATATCGTGTTGTTTGTAGGTCCAAGGAGGCCATGTCACTAAAGGGTTAAATCCAGCTCTTCTAGACACTCTTTGCAATGAAGACAGTGTTCTGACTCTCACGCCTGAGCTGGTACTCCAGTTTTTTTTTCCTAAAAAGGTATACTCAGAAGAGGAACAGTTAATGCACAACAGGAAAGGGGAATAAGGAAAGATACTGACCAATTTTGAACTAGAACAGTTGCCACACCTGGGCCCAGACTAGGTGCTATTAGTCTGGTCCATTCTTTATCTGGGCACATAGGGACATAAGTCACTCTTATGGCAAAAACATATGAGCGCATGCGAGTTGGAAAAGAAAGTGTGAAGATAGGTCCTGCCCTATCTTTCTTGCACATAGTATTCACCACATGTAAGAAAGATAGGACAAGTCTAGTAATAATGCTTGGAAATCCCGATAGTGGAAACAAAACCATTGAAATCAATGATTTTGTTTCTTCCCTTTATGCAGGCATGGTTTTTACAGCCGCATGACAGGACTAAAACACACCCATCTGTTTAAGCCCTTATATCTGTTCTTCAGTTTCAGTAAAACTTTGTAACTCTGTTCAGACACTGGTATGTAGTCAAGGTACAGAGAAATCCCTACCTACATTCTTTCTCTAAGTAGATAGGGATGGTTTATAAAGTTTCACCTGTATCAATTTATCTATAGCACAATGTTAAACCTTTGTTTTGATGGTGGAATCGTGACATGGTAGTGGGGAAATCACTTCCTTCATTTTTTCTCTGGGTGCTTAGATACCATCCACATAGTCTCCCCTGTATCCTACCTTCATGTGAACATCATTTATCTACATCTATATATATGAAGGTGAAAGCCCTCACTGACTGACTGACTCGCCACTAATTATCTAACTTCCTAATGTCATACAAACATGAAATTTGGCACAACCCTACTTTAGGTCCTAAATAGGAAAAGTAAAGGGATCACAACTTGATTATTAGAGATAAAGCGAACACCAAAATGTTCGGGTGCTCGTTATTCGGAACGAACTTCCCGCGATGCTCGAGGGTTCGTTTCGAACAACGAACCCCATTGAAGTCAATGGGCGACCAGAGCATTTTTGTATTTCGCCGATGCTCGCTAAGGTTTTCATGTGTGAAAATCTGGGCAATTCAAGAAAGTGATGGGAATGACACAGAAACGGATAGGGCAGGCGAGGGGCTACATGTTGGGCTGCATCTCAAGTTCACAGGTCCCACTATTAAGCCACAATACCGGCAAGAGTGGGCCCCCCCCCCCCCTCCCAACAACTTTTACTTCTGAAAAGCCCTCATTAGCATGGCATACCTTTGCTAAGCACCACACTAGCTACAACAAAGCACAATCACTGCCTGGATGACACTCCGCTGCCACTTCTCCTGGGTTACATGCTGACCAACCGCCCCCCCTCCCCCCCACAGCGCACACCAAACTGTCCCTGCGCAGCCTTCAGCTGCCCTCATGCCACACCACCCTCATGTCTATTTAGAAGTGCGTCTGCCATGAGGAGGAACCGCAGGCACACACTGCAGAGGGTTGGCACGGCTAGGCAGCGACCCTCTTTAAAAGGGGCGGGTCGATAGCCCACAATGCTGTACAGAAGCAATGAGAAATAGAATCCTGTGCCACCGCCATCAGGAGCTGCACACGTAGGCATAGCAATGGGGAACCTATGTGCCACACACTATTCATTCTGTCAAGGTGTCTGCATGCCCCAGTTAGACCGGGCTTTTTAATTCATAGACACAGGCAGGTACAACTCCCTATTGTGAAGTCCCTGTGGACCGACAGCATGGGTGGGTGCCAGGAAGCCACCGGCGGTACATAGAAATATCCCATTGCATTGCCCAACACAGCTGAGGTAGTAATGTCGTGCATAATGCAGGTGGGCTTCGGCCCACACTGCATGCCCCAGTCAGACTGGGGTTCTTTACAAGTGTACAGATGTGTTAAAAACTCTGTGTGCACCTACAGCATGGGTGGCTCCCTGGAACCCACCGGCGGTACACAAAAATATCCCATTGCATTGCCCAACACAGCTGAGGTAGTAATGTCGTGCATAATGCAGGTGGGCTTCGGCCCACACTGCATGCCCCAGTCAGACTGGGGTTCTTTAGAAGTGGACACATGTAGGTTAAACTCCCTGTGGACCCACTGCCTGGGTGGGTGCCAGGAAGCCACCGGCGGTACATAGAAATATCCCATTGCATTGCCCAACACAGCTGAGGTAGTAATGTTGTGTGTAATACAGGTGGGCTTCGGCCCACACTGCATGCCCCAGTCAGACTGGGGTTCTTTACAAGTGTACAGATATGTTAAAAACTCCGTGTGCACCTACAGCATGGGTGGCTCCCTGGAACCCACCGGCGGTACACAAAAATATCCCATTGCATTGCCCAACACAGCTGAGGTAATGTCAGCTGTAATGCAGGTGGGCTAAAAATTAATTTGATTACACTGTAGGCGAGGGCCCACAAAAATTGCTGTATCAACAGTACTAATGTACATCCCAAAAATTGGCCATGGCCAGCCAAGAGGGCAGGTGAAACCCATTAATCGCTTTGGTTAATGTGGCTTAAGTGGTAACTAGGCCTGGAGGCAGCCCAGTGTAACGAAAAATTGGTTCAAGTTAAAGTTCCAACGCTTTTAAGCGCATTGAAACTTATAAAAATTGTTCAGAAAAATTATTTGAGTGAGCCTTGTGGCCCTAAGAAAAATTGCCCGTTCAGCGTGATTACGTGAGGTTTCAGGAGGAGGAGCAGGAGGAGGAGGAGGAATATTAGACACAGATTGATGAAGCAGAAATGTCCCCGTTTTGGATGGTGAGAGAGAACGTAGCTTCCATCCGCGGGTGCAGCCTACGTATTGCTTACGTATCGCTGCTGTCCGCTGGTGGAGAACAGAAGTCTGGGGAAATCCAGCCTTTGTTCATCTTGATGAGTGTTAGCCTGTCGGCACTGTCGGTTGACAAGCGGCTACGCTTATCTGTGATGATTCCCCCAGCCGCACTAAACACCCTCTCCGACAAGACGCTAGCCGCAGGACAAGCAAGCACCTCCAGGGCATACAGGGCTAGTTCAGGCCACGTGTCCAGCTTCGACACCCAGTAGTTGTAGGGGGCAGAGGCGTCACCAAGGATGGTCGTGCGATCCGCTACGTACTCCCTCACCATCCTTTTACAGTGCTCCCGCCGACTCAGCCGTGACTGGGGAGCGGTGACACAGTCTTGGTGGGGAGCCATAAAGCTGGCCAGGCCCTTAAAGACTGTTGCACTGCCTGGGATGTACATGCTGCTCGATCTACGCACATCCCCTGCTACCTTGCCCTCGGTACTGCGCCTTCTGCCACTAGCGCTGTCGGCTGGGAATTTTACCATCAGCTTGTCCGCAAGGGTCCTGTGGTATAGCAACACTCTCGAACCCCTTTCCTCTTCGGGAATCAGAGTGGGCAGGTTCTCCTTATACCGTGGATCGAGCAGTGTGTACACCCAGTAATCCGTCGTGGCCAGAATGCGTGCAACGCGAGGGTCACGAGAAAGGCATCCTAACATGAAGTCAGCCATGTGTGCCAGGGTACCTGTACGCAACACATGGCTGTCTTCACTAGGAAGATCACTTTCAGGATCCTCCTCCTCCTCCTCCTCCTCCTCAGGCCATACACGCTGAAAGGATGACAGGCAATCAGCCGGTGTACCGTCAGCAGCGGCCCAAGCTGTCTCTTCCTCATCCTCCTCATGCTCCTCCTCCTCCTCCTGTACGCGCTGAGAAATAGACAGGAGGGTGCCCTGACTATCCAGCGGCATACTGTCTTCCCCCGCCCCCGTTTCCGAGCGCAAAGCAGCTGCCTTTATGGTTTGCAGGGAATTTCTCAAGATGCATAGCAGAGGAATGGTGACGCTAATGATTGTAGCATCGCCGCTCACCACCTGGGTAGACTCCTCAAAATTACCAAGGACATGGCAGATGTCTGCCAACCAGGCCCACTCTTCTGAAAGGAATTGAGGAGGCTGACTCCCACTGCGCCGCCCATGTTGGAGTTGGTATTCGACTATAGCTCTACGTTGTTCATAGAGCCTGGCCAACATGTGGAGCGTAGAGTTCCACCGTGTGGGCACGTCGCACTGCAGCCGGTGCACTGGCAGCTTAAAGTGATGTTGCAGGGTGCGCAGGGTGGCAGCGTCCGTGTGGGACTTGCGAAAATGTGCGCAGAGCCGGCGTGCCTTTACGAGCAGGTCTGACAAGCATGGGTAGCTTTTCAGAAAGCGCTGAACCACCAAATTAAAGACGTGGGCCAGGCATGGCACCTGCGTGAGGCTGCCGAGCTGCAGAGCCGCCACCAGGTTACGGCCGTTGTCACACACGACCATGCCCGGTTGGAGGCTCAGCGGCGCAAGCCAGTGGTCGGTCTGCTGTGTCAGACCCTGCAGCAGTTCGTGGGCCGTGTGCCTCTTATCGCCTAAGCTGAGTAGTTTCAGCACGGCCTGCTGACGCTTGCCCACCGCTGTGCTGCCACACCGCGCGACACCGACTGCTGGCGACATGCTGCTGCTAACACATCTTGATTGCGAGACAGAGGAGGAGGAGGAGGAGGAGGAGGGTGGTTTAGTGGAGGAAGCATACACCGCCGCAGATACCACCACCGAGCTGGGGCCCGCAATTCTGGGGGTGGGTAGGACATGAGCGGTCCCAGGCTCTGACTCTGTCCCAGCCTCCACTAAATTCACCCAATGTGCCGTCAGGGAGATGTAGTGGCCCTGCCCGCCTGTGCTTGTCCACGTGTCCGTTGTTAAGTGGACCGTAGCAGTAACCGCGTTGGTGAGGGCGCGTACAATGTTGCGGGAGACGTGGTCGTGCAGGGCTGGGACGGCACATCGGGAAAAGTAGTGGCGACTGGGAACTGAGTAGCGCGGGGCCGCCGCCTCCATGATACTTTTGAAGGACTCCGTTTCCACAACCCTATACGGCAGCATCTCAAGGCTGATGAATTTTGCTATGCGGACGGTTAACGTTTGAGCGTGCGGGTGTGTGGCGGCGTACTTGCGCTTGCGCTCCAACAGTTGCGCAAGCGACGGCTGGACGGTGCGCTGAACTACACTGCTGGATGGGGCCGAGGACAGCGGAGGTGAGGGTGTGGGTGCAGGCCAGGAGACGGTAGTGCCTGTGTCCTGAGAGGGGGGTTGCATCTCAGTGGCAGGTTGGGGCACAGGGGGAGAGGCAGGGGTGCAAACCGGAGGCGCTGAACGGCCTTCGTCCCACCTTGCGGGGTGCTTGGCCATCATATGTCTGCGCATGGTGGTGGTGGTGAGGCTGTTGGTGTTGGCTCCCCGGCTGAGCTTTGCGCGACAAAGGTTGCACACCACTGTTCGTCGGTCGTCAGGCGTCTCTGTGAAAAACTGCCAGACCTTAGAGCACCTCGGCCTCTGCAGGGTGGCATGGCGCGAGGGGGCGCTTTGGGAAACACTTGGTGGATTATTCGGTCTGGCCCTGCCTCTACCCCTGGCCACCGCACTGCCTCTTGCAACCTGCCCTGCTGATGCCCTTGACTCCCCCTCTGAAGACCTGTCCTCCTGAGTAAGCGTTGCACACCAGGTGGGGTCAGTCACCTCATCGTCCTGCTGCTCTTCCTCCGAATCCTCTGTGCGCTGCTCCCTCGGACTTACTGCCCTTACTACTACCTCACTGCAAGACAACTGTGTCTGATCGTCATCGTCCTCCTCACCCACAGAAAGTTGTTGAGACAGTTGGCGGAAGTCCCCAGCCTCTTCCCCCGGACCCCGGGAACTTTCGAATGGTTGGGCATCAGTGACGATAAACTCCTCTGGTGGGAGAGGAACCGCTGCTGCCCAATCTAAGCAGGGGCCCAAGAACAGTTCCTGGGAGTGTTCCCGCTCCTGAGCATGTGTCATTGTAGTGGAGTGAGGAGGCTGGGAGGAAGGAGGAGCAGCAGACAGAGGATTCGGATTGGCAGCAGTGGACGGCGCAGAACTGCGGGTAGACGATAGGTTGCTCGAAGCACTTTCTGCCATCCAAGACAGGACCTGCTCACACTGCTCATTTTCTAATAACCGTCTCCCGCGTGGACCCATTAATTGGGCGATGAATGTGGGGACACCAGAAACGTGCCTCTCTCCTAATCGCGCAGCAGTCGGCTGCGACACACCTGGATCAGGAGCTTGGCCTGTGCCCACACCCTGACTTGGCCCTCCGCGTCCTCGGCCGCGTCCACGTCCTCTAGGCCTACCCCTACCCCTCAGCATGCTGTATTACCAGTGATTTGATTTCACAGGCAGCTAATAAATTGGCGCAAGACTGCAGGCCAAATATAATTTTTTCCCTTTTTTGAAAACGAAAGGCCCCACTGCCTCTAGTGAATGAATAATCTAAGTTTAATAACTGTGCTGTTTTCCTGCTAATGTGTCACAGAACGTGAGGGTAGCAGAGTTATTAACTGTGGCAGAGCAGGTATTTTTTTTCCCAATTAAGGAAAGCAAATGGCGAAGCCAGGAGTAAAATGTAGCTGGGTGCGTATGATTTTTACAGGTTGCACACGCAGCCGACACGTGTCCACCGGCGTTAGGACGGACAGAGGCAGGACAAATAGAATTATTTTCCGTTTTTTTGCACCAAAAGGCAGCACTGCGTATATTCTATGAACATGAGAAGTTTAATAACTGTGCTGTTTTCCTGCTAATGTGTCACAGAACGTGAGGGTAGCAGAGTTATTAACTGTGGCAGAGCAGGTATTTTTTTTCCCAATTAAGGAAAGCAAATGGCGAAGCCAGGAGTAAAACGTAGCTGGGTGCGTATGATTTTTACAGGTTGCACACGCAGCCGACACGTGTCCACCGGCGTTAGGACGGACAGAGGCAGGACAAATAGAATTATTTTCCGTTTTTTTGCACCAAAAGGCAGCACTGCGTATATTCTATGAACATGAGAAGTTTAATAACTGTGCTGTTTTCCTGCTAATGTGTCACAGAACGTGAGGGTAGCAGAGTTATTAACTGTGGCAGAGCAGGTATTTTTTTTTCCCAATTAAGGAAAGCAAATGGCGAAGCCAGGAGTAAAACGTAGCTGGGTGCGTATGATTTTTACAGGTTGCACACGCAGCCGACACGTGTCCACCGCCCTTAGGACGGACAGAGGCAGGACAAATAGAATTATTTTCACTTGTTTTACAAGCAAAAGGCAGCACTGCGTATATTCTATGAATAATAACTGTGTTGTGGCCCTGCCTATACAATTCTTTCCCTGCAGTATCAATGGAGGGTGGAATGCTCTGCAGAGGCGATTTTGAGAAGCAAAAAAAAATGCAGCACAGCTAACAGCAGCCTGGACAGTACTGCACACGGATAAATATGGCCCTAGAAAGGACCGTTGAGGTTCTTGAAGGCTACACTCACTCCTAACACTCTCCCTGCCTATGCAGCACTTCTGTCCCTAATGCCGGGTGCAACGCTCTGCAGAGCCGATTTTGAGAAAAAAAAAAATGGCACTGCTAACAGCAGCCAACACACAGCTATCAGTGGCCCTAATAAGGACCTTTGGGGGGTCTTGAAGCCTACACTAACTACCAATTCTTTCCCTACAGCAGCTCCGGTACAAACAGCACTGTCCCTCAGCTAACTCACCAGGCATCTGAGCCGAACCGCGGGAGGGGCCGACTTTTATGTTCGGGTGACACCTGATCTTCCCAGCCACTCACAGCAGGGGGGTGGTATAGGGCTTGAACGTCACAGGGGGAAGTTGTAATGCCTTCCCTGTCTTTCAATTGGCCAAAAAAAGCGCGCTAACGTCTCAGGGAAGGAAGTGAAAGTAACCAGAACACCGCATGGTGTTCGTTACGAATAACGAACATCCCGAACACCCTAATATTCGCACGAATATCAAGCTCAGAAGAACACGTTCGCTCATCTCTATTGATTATTCAATGCTAAGTGCAAAAGTATTGGCACCCCTCTGTAATGTACCTAATCTAATTATCCAACTTCCCGATGTCGTACAAACATGAAAATTGACATGACCATTCCTTATGTCCTAAATAGTAAAAATAAAGAGGTCACAACTCGATTATTCAATGGTAAGTGCAAAAGTATTGGCACCTGTCAGGTTGTGCTGCTGTTGTACTACAGGGTTACAGGAGCACACCTTCACAGGTGAGGGATAATTGAACTGGCTGGGTGTGGAGTTTCTCCTGTCTGTCAATCCCCATGGGTCTTCTGCATATATATACACCAGCCCCTCTGCAAGAGGAAGCTGGTATCTCTTCACTCTAGGGTTTGTTGCCCTGCATGCCTGTAAATGTGTGATGTTGTGTGAACAGTTTCTTGTCCAGTGTCGGTGCAGGTAGCCAGACATTAGGTGTGGACAGCGGAGTGGCTGGCAATAGACGGTAAGAATACTCTGTTGGACGTCTTCTGACATTGGAGCTGTACAAGCTTCAATGAGAATGTAGGAAGACATCAGACAGTCATTGAATGACATCATTGAATGGCTGTGATTCGTTAATCGAGCGCCACCTTTCATTGGCTGACACGGCGCTTAGATAACCATTCAGAGCATTAGCTTGCTGGAAGCAGGGAATTCAAGCCCCGCTACCAGGAAGAACTGCTCTGTCTGTGTGGCGGAGGACACTGAAGCCTGCAGCAGCAATGGAGATCAGCACGAGGGATGTGAACGCCGGCTGCTGGGTAAATATTGTTTTTTTTTACACATGTAGTCTAGCTAGGGTTTATTTTCGGGGGAGGGCTTATATTTCAACCCCCTGAAAATCAGCGTAGGGCTTATTATATGGGTAGGGCTTAATATCGGGGAAACACGATATTACATTTACTTTCACATTTCACGTTCTCTCACTTACTACTATTTTATATTTCCTAAACCTTTTACATGATGAAATATATACTAGATAATAATTGCCACTATAAGTATATGGCCGCTTTCTGTGATTTTCTTTTTGTCTGTTTTATATTTCCCTTTTGGGATTTTTACATGATTAGAACTAGAATTTACATGTCTTCAATCTTAAGATAAATTGAATATTTAATAGATTCTATCTTTTAGATTTATTTTTTCTTAAAAATTATAACATTTTGTTAAAATTGAATATTCATCCACATTTGTTTTTCTATTGAAATGATTTTTGAAAATGCTGTAGGATATTTAAGGTGCTGTACATTACATTACAAACTAATCCTTAATCCTACTTGGGAGTTGACAGATGGCAGATGTCCTCTGAGAAATTCAATGGCTCGTAGACTGAAGACTTGTAAGCTGGCACGCTAAGAAACGTACATTTGCAACATCATTAACTGATTATGCATACATTAATGATAGAAAGAACTTAGTTGCTTTAAATAAGTGTATTTGTATGAATTCTTCTTTGTGTGATATGCTTTACTTGTGTTATATGCTCATTCTTAATTTATAATTACGTTAGGCGTGTGTAAATCTTATTTAAAGTATTTCTTTTCTTACAATTTTATATCCTTTAGGCGTGAATTTACAATGTTCATCTACAAACTAAGGTCTTTATCAGTAGCATTTTTTCACAAACAATTCATAGGAATATTTGGAAGCACAAACAATATGTTTTTTGATTAAAGGTGCTTTTATATGGGCCGATATCAGTCAGATTCCTGCGATCCAGCATGCACTGAATGAATGACAAACTAGAAGTCTTTCGCTTTTTGTTCATCGCTCAGTTTCTGCATGCAGAAAAAGAAACGCTGAATCGGCCTGTGCAAACAGGAAGTTGTTCACTTATGCCTGCTTACTGCGAATGGAGGTAGATGGGCCGGAATGAGACCTAATGCGCTCAGCCACCAGTGACTAGTGATAATCGTTCTTGTGTAAAAAAAAGCACAGGAACAATTATTGCTTGGATGACCAACAAGTTATCTTGTGTAAAAGCACCTTTGTGGTGCAGATTTTGCTCAGAACTGATCAACTTTAGAAACAAAGATGTAATTATTATCATTAACCCTTTCCAATCCACTGTCTGACCTCTAAAGACATTACGATTTAAGGCTGTACAGCTCAGATGTTGGAAGACATCCGTTGGGGTTCTCTTACTGCATATTGTCAGCCTCTCTGCTGTCGGAGCCTATCCAACGTGTCACCTCATGCAGTACTGGCTTTAGCCAGTATATAGCGCCGTTGTATAATGGCAGAAAAAGAGTTAGCCCCCTAGGAAAACCAAGATACAAATTGGATTGGAAAGGGTTAATATAAAGTCATTCACAACTAGTTCTGCTGTTCATGTTGATCTTTTTGTTGTTACAATCAGAAACAAATGGATTATACTGTGTATTGGGACATGAAAACGGGGCTTAAATCAGAAGGTAGACCACAGGTGGAATCAAAGGAGTAGACCATATCAAAACAATAAGATGTTATTAGATGGTGTAGTGAAAGGGGCTACTGAAGCTAGGAGACAGAGCTAGGAACATAGTGGACAGCACTTTGTCAGGTGGCATCATTAAGGTGCAATAATTGCCAAGGTAAATGGCAAGTTTGAAGGAAGATAGATGATGCTTACTGCCAAGAATAAAGTGGCCATGGGGAGCTGCAGCCAGGAGCAAGATCAAAGAGAAATCAATGAATGAAAAGTTTTTGAAGGTATATTTAGCCATTTTCATTTTGTTGATGCATCACAGCATGTTGACACCATGTTTCTTTGTTAATGCACATTGGGTTACCTTTTAGCATCATGACATTTGCCTTCAGATAGTTGTTATAAAAAATATTTTATTTGTCATTTTTGGCACTGGTGTTACTTTACATGCAGTATTAGGTAATGTAATTAAAAACATAGAAGCATCTTGAGACCAGGACTTAATTTCACTATATATATATATATATATATATATATATATATATATATATATATATATAATTAATTTCCATTGTCTGCTCTTTATGCACGGCCAAGTGACAGGACTAATTTGTCACAAAGGTTAATCAGGAGCTTCTGAAGGTTTCAGCTCTCTAGGACCTACCATTCTCAGCATGTTTGTAAACAAATCTGAATACAAATGCAACTGCCAAACAACTTGATCAATCTGCACCAAATTTGCCATATAGCTAAATCAGCCATTTTGGAAGGTGTTCAATTGGCTTTCAGCTCTTTAGGATGTACACTTCTCAATATATTATGAAAAGAAATCAGAATACAAATATTAAAGGAGTCGTCCACTTATTAGACAACACCACATCAATAGGACCCCCTGTATTAATAAAGTGAACTATACTTATCTCTGGTATACAGTGCTGGTTCCTGATGACCATAAAAGGGTAACTATAGTTCACTTTATTATTTTTATATAGGGGTCCTGTTGAAGTGAGGTTGTCCAGTAAACCCTTTAATTAAAATCTTATCAGAAAGCCAAGATGGTGGGAAGATGTCAAATTTATGCACATAACAACCCAGCCAATTTTTCTTTACTCACCATGAACAAAACGTACTTTATTATGTTATTATCTTGGCTTTATATCAATAGTAAATGAAGCTTTTAACCACATATAAACAACAAACAGTTACAGAAAATAGACGGGTGACGCCAGGTAATTCTGCTAGTTTTTGAATAAATAACAGAATGTTTGGAAGAAAATAATTATTTTACAAAAACAAGTGAAGATTAAGTATATTTCTTGCTTGTCCCTCTGGCTTAACACCAAATATAGCTTTTCTGTAAGGGACCTACTGGTGGGCTTTTCCAGTAAAGAATGCAGGCTATAGAGGAGATCGAACTAATATATCTAGGTATTACATTTATAAAACAATGTCATTTTCTAAATAGAAGGCTGTAGTCCACAATATAACTGTAAAGAGCAGGATCAAGTATTTTTCCTGATTGTCATGGCAATCTCTACACCAAAAATATAATCTTTAAATCACTTTTTGCCCTCATATTTTCCATCGTGTTTGAAATGGATTTCCTGCAAGCAAACTAATCCTCAAAGCTTCTGACAATGAAAGGTGCTGTTGTCAATTATGAAGAGAGCCGACTAAGAGTCTCTGGCAAGTCACTGCTAAGCTTGTGAATAAGGAGAATTAGTTATTTTCTTGAGTTTACATTTGCATTAAACAGTGCAGCACAGTTCGTCACTTTGTGCAGGCGAAGGGGATCCCCGCTCCTCTGGGATATCTTGTAGACACTACGTCTCCAATCAAACCTCATTATGACGCTAATTTGTTGAATAAAAAAATATCTTTGTGGCCGTACTAATAGCTCCTTTACAAATATATCCTTTCCAAATGTAACTTAATCGTTGGAGCTTCTAAGTTTTCTAAATTCTTAATTTTACTTAAAATGAACCAATGTTTGCAATAAAAAAGGTCACTATGTTAAGGTTTGAACTGAATGAATAATTCACTTCCCTACTTGACTGTGTTCAATTCATCAGTAAGGCAATCCTATTTTTAGGGAAGGATTTATTTTTATGTGGCCTTCTTTTATGGAGGCCAATGCTCTGGTATAAGTTTGAATATTTAGTGGTATTCGATACCTACATACTTACACGGACTATTGTAGTTCTATTAAAATAATTTCAAAAGCCTATATGATATTGATGAAAGCATAACCCCCTACATTATTCCTCAGAACGTGACCCCTTCTTTCAACAGTAGGCACTTACAGGTACTTTGTATCTGGTCATATACAGATACTGGATGTAAGGATGACTAACTTATACAGCTTTATGGGGCACTGCACAGAACAAGCACTTTTTACCTTTTGTGTCATCCCTATTTTGTCATAGAATGTAAACCTGGCCCTTACTTCTCTTGTCTGGATTAATTTGTTACTCTGTAATATCTGAGTTTGTACATATATCCTTTGAGCCGTAAAGTGCTGTGGAATATGCTGGTGCTATATACAGTATATAAAAAGTAGTATTGTTTTTCTCACTTATATGCAAATATGCAAGTGATACACAAAACTCTAATAAGAATCTAGACAGAAATCTGTGAGACATTAATTTTGGTCCTGTTCATGATCATGAAGCCTGGTAGCTGACTGCTGACACTAGACATTATATACACACATTTGTTTTACTTCAAACCTTCGAGACAATATGATTGCCAATAATAAAATTGTCACAGCGTCCCGCCGCAGTCATCTCCACTTACCTACTGTGGCTGCTGTGGTCAGTCGTGGGGGGGAAAGAGAGAGAGAGCTCCCCCCTGCTACCCCCCGCTCCACCCCGCCGCCCCCCGGCGCCCCCCAAATCTTTTTGCCCGAGTAGGCAATTACTCGAAAAAAGCGATGCTTGATCGAGAAATTGTCCTAAACGAGCACGTTCGGTCATCTCTAGTGGTCATAAATAGCTGCACATCCAATTGGAAGAATGTATCAAGAGGGGTACCACAAGGTTCTGTCCTGGGTCCAGTGTTGTCCAACATTTTTTTAAATGATCTGTAGGAGGGAATTGAGGGGAAACTGATTAAATTTGCTGATGACAAAGAGCCAGGAGGGATAGCTAACACTAGAGAAGAGAGAGACAGAGTATTCAAGAAGATCTAGAAAAGCTTGAACAGTGTGTGGTGACTAACAGAATGGTATTTAACAAGGAGAAATGCAAAATCCTATATCTGCACAAAAAAAATGAAAAAAAGCACATACAGAATGGGAGAAATTGGGCTAAGCATCAGCACATGTGGAAAAGACTTGGGTATACTAATAGATCATAGACTGAACATGAGTCAACAATATGATGCAGCAGCCAAAAAGGCAAACACAATTCTGGGATGTATTAAGAGAAGCATAGAGTCTAGATCACGTGAGGTAATTATCCCTCTCTACTCTTCCCTAGTAAGACCTCATCTAGAATACTGTGTCTAGTTATGGGCACCCCAATTTAAAAAAGACAGTCAAACTGGAGCAAGTTCAGAGAATAGTTACCAAGATGGTGAGCGGTTTGCAAGTCATGTCCTCTGAGTAATAGTTAAAGGATCTGGGAATGTTTAGCTTGCAAACAAGAAGGCTGAGAGGAGACTTAATAGCTATCTACAAATATCTGAAGGGCTGTCACAGTGCAGAGGGATCAGCCCTATTCTCATTTGCACAAGGAAAGACTAGAAGCAATGGGATGAAACTGAAAGGGAGGAAACACAAATTAGATATTAGAAAACATTTTCTGACATTGAGGGTGACCAATGAGCGGAACAGGTTACCACGGGAGGTGGTGAGTTCTCCTTCAATGGCAGTTTTCAAACAAAGGCTGGACAGATATCTGTCTGGGATGATTTAGTGAATCCTGCACTGAGCAGGGGGTTGGGCTAGATGATCCTGGAGGTCCCTTCCAACTCTACCATTCTATGATTCTATGGTCCAGGCTTCTGCACTATACTCCCACTGCAGCTTTGACTCCTCTGAATAGTTGTTGTGTATAAAGACATGCCTATCACCGGATCACCACGAAGTCAGTTCATGAAAAGTTAATTTCTATTACAGGAAGAGCAGAATGATTATGAAATACAGCTTACTGAACCACAAGGAAGAAAAGGATTATCAAATAATTGTCTCACACTGTGAATTCGGACGAACGTACCTTTGCTTCGTTTTAGGCCTGTATTGAGGAGACGATACTACAGAGATAATGTCAATCTATAGGGTTAATCACATTGCTGTATATTTTACATCCATTTGTGGAAAATGTAGCATGAACTATTTTTTTGCATATTTGTGTGGGTATTGCTTTTATTTTTTATTGGGAAATATGGATCAGTATTTGCTTCTGTAACATGTCTGTAATACGGATCCATTTGAAACTGGCCTTAATGAGGGAAAGTCAGCCATTTTAAAATAAACTTGCTATATTTCGTTTTTCGTAAATCTTTAGAACATATAAATACACAACTTTGTAATGTGGTTTACTACAGGGAAGTGGGGTCTTTTTCTTCTTCCAAGAGTCTATGGTCCACCATATCTTGTCCCCAGACTCACTATAAGGCTGAGATTAAACTGCAATTTTGGTTTCACAATCATAATACAATTGTTAGCTACTGTGATTCCTATGAAGGAAAACTGTCAGAGAGGTGACAAGTGACAACTGCAAGAATTCTTACAATTGTTTCTTGACATTTTCCCCTGAGCTTGTGCAGCAATGATTTTACCATAATCCTTGACTTCCCAAAGGTTGCTATGGTGCCACCAGTCTAATTGTTCAGAAACAACCCCAGGCAGTAAATAAATTATCTACAGTTACACAATAGCTAGAGACATGGAGAATAGGAAAATGTTTCGGTCTCTCTGTCTAAGGGCTCATTTACACGCAAAAATAATCTTTCAAACGATTGAAAGATTGAAAGTTTCAGTGATCAGTTTGCATGAACTGTTAATGAACACCAATTGCCATTAACACTTTATCATCTTCATTTGTGTGTAAAAAGGCCTCCAGAAGCTGCTTGCAGAGCCCAGCATCTTTCTGCGGTTAAATTATGGATTTTAAGCTCACCTAAAAATCATCGTTCAGACGGAAAGTACATGTTGGCCGCATTTACACGCAACAATTATCACTCATTTGCAGTCGTTTCAACGAATTTTGAGCGATAATCGTTGCATGTAAATGGGCCTTTAGGATTAATTCACACAGTTGTAAGCGTATTCAGTCGTGCAAGTATTTATGGTCCAAAAGTTGCTTATGCCCACACATTTCGCCTGCATATTTGCGCGCTCAAAGAAATACACATTGATATGCTGCACAAATATATGGGCTTCCTGTGTATTCACTTTTTATTTGCCGGCCCATTCACTTCAATGGCCTATTAATACACACCAAAGTAGTACATGCTGCATATTTTTTCAAGTGATCGAACATTGCATCAAAATATATGCTTCATGCTTTGTGAGAGGATAAGGAGCAGCTGATTGATAGCACACAAGTCTCAAGCTGCACACCAAGAAGAGCCCACCCACTCAATGCTGTTATGGAAGATCCATCTGGGTCAGACCTGCAATTAATAATTTCTGCAGTATACCCACAATCTGCGGGAAAATCCCCCTATTGACTGACAAACCTGTAAAATAATATGCCATAACTTAACATGCAGATTTCAAAATCTGCACCGCTTGTCGATTTCGTTGCAGAAAATTTCCCCAACATGTAGATGAGATTTGTTAAATTGCATCCACTTGCCTTGTCCTGTACAGCAGATTCTTCCTGTGCAAATCCTCTACATTTCCATCCCATGTGAATTTACTGTTACCATGAGAAAATTAACATTTATTGCTTAAACAGATGGGCGTGTGCGTAATTATGCTCTCTGCTATGGGGTAATTAGCGCATGAACCATTTTCCCCCCCAGACTATTGTAACTCTGCGCTAGTGAGCGTGAGTTTAAATTAAAAAGCGGGAACATAGGTCTTGCCCTATTATTCTCGCACATAGTATTAACTGCATGCAAGAAAGATAGGGTAAGTCATATATTTTCTCGGGCGTACTACCTGTATTAACGCCCAAGAATCCCGATAGTGGATGGCCGCATAATGGGACTAAAACACGCCCATGTGTTTAAGCCCTTACAGAGAAGAACTCACCCTGGAGTGCTACCTGGATCTTTATTATTTAACATTTACAGAAGTGAGGTAGAGGAAAGAAAAATGCTGAAAATATGCAGTTTATTCACTCCAACTCAGGCTGCATTAGATGCAAAATATATCTTCCTTATGAAACATGAAAAGAATTGTAGGAACAAGGAGGCAGATCGCTTTCCCTTCCTTTGTTAATAAATATTCAGAGTATGTTGGCGTGTGAAGTGTTAAATATAATTCAGGCAATGGTTTTCTAAAGTCAATTCCTGTTAAAAAAAAATCTTTCTCATTCCCAAGACTTTAATCAATCAAAATCAAATTTATAGAAGACGCAGCAGCTACATGCACCCCATTGTAAATTACACTAATTAGATCAGTTATAAGTATGGTGTAAAGGAAATATTGCGCATCAATTTTCATAAACTAATGAAAAGATACCATGTATTTTATAATCACATTGATTTATTGCTGTTTAAAAGGCAAAAAATGACACTTTTGCTTTACATTGTCCTCCAACCAATATGAAAGAAGATGATAAATCTATTTTATATTCATTAGCCCTAGGTGAATAAAGATTCCCATTTACACCAGTTACAGAAGGCTACGAAAGGACTGCATTCTGGTGTCCATATTATGGCTACAGTGCTCAGCTTCATAGCAGATATGTCCAATTAAAATTAGATCATCATGGGGTTCTTTACACCTGCTTGGGTCTATAAATTGTGATTATAATGCAGAACCTAAAATTTGACAATATATCATCTGTGTGATGCTGACCTTAATATGATATGGATTCCTAACAGAAATGCACAGTATGTGTAATTCATTGTTATCAACCTTACGTATTTTCATTACTTCAGTCCTGTCACTGTTTGGCCTTAGTCAGACGGGCGTTTTTTCGCGCGATTTGCGCATGCGATTCGCGCATATATAGGACCAATGGTTCGCTATGGTATCGGTCACATGTCCGCTTTTTATGCGGATATGCGATAAATTATAGGACACGACGATTCGCAGATCGCGCCTATCTGCGTTCGGCGTTTTATGTGCGCACCAAAATCATTTTTTTCGCTGGCCAGTCTAAGTTTCATGCGCATTTTGATGCGCACGGCGATTTTTCTCCGGTCAGACGGGCGTTTTGCTGCGATGATTAACGCGGCTAGGTGCAGATTTTTCCTGCGATTTTTCGCCCCTGGTCACGCGATTTGCGCATGCGCATCCGACATGCGATCCGCAAATCGCGCGAAAAAACGCCCGTCTGACTAAGGCCTCTAAGTGACGTTTTGAGAGGTTTACCCAACAGAGTGGAGATTTACAATATCAGTACTTCAGAACATATGTATATTATAACATGTCCTACTTTCCGTTCCTCTGCGCAAACTTACCCTACTTGTCACTGCTTACCTGTGTAATATCTATAAGAAAAAGAGTTTTAATGACTTGTGTTAAAGTTTACTTTAATGCCAGTATACAGTAAAATAAACTAATATACATATTAATATTATGTTCTCCGAGGAATTGTGGTTTATTTTGTTTTATAATGCCAATGTGAATATCTTACGTTCTGTATTGCATATGACTTTTATAGATTAGCATTACTTCTCGGTCAAGAAACATTTTCACATGCATTAGTTTCCATATACTGAAAGGCTAGTTTCAGACAACTATATAAAATATGTCTGTAATGCGGATCCGTGTTACGTATGTTTTTCAAAAGATATGACATCTGTGTGTCATCGGTTTTTTCATCGGTTGTTAATCTGCATTTGCCTTCATATGTTTTCAATTTAGCAAATACTGCTGTCTGTGTGCCCAAGAGAAAAGAATACAAATACAGAAGCAAATACAAAAAAAATAGATCATGCTGTGTTTTTTCAAAAACAACCTTCAAAAATACCGCCTTATGATTAGCCCTACAAATTTATATTAGCTCTGTATTACGATCCCCTCAACATGAACATAAGGCCTCATTCACATAAATGTTTGTACGCAGCTATTTTGCCACGTTAAAACGTCAACCAAAAATTGCTACTATATGAAGAATTGGATTCCAATGCATTCGTTTGAAAAAATCACGCTGTCAAATCACTGATCATTTTTGGTCGCCCATTTTTCTCGCAGCGTCAAAAGATAGGTCATGACCTATCTTTCGCCGAAAAACGCTGGAGGCTACCATATCCTATGGGAGCTGAAAGAAAAGGGAAGAGGACGGAGTTTACCTGTGTCTGGCGCTAGGAAATGAAGACAGCTGCTCTAATAAAGCATTAGAAGTAGAGATGAGCGAGTATACTCGCTAAGGCACATTACTCGAGTGAGTAGTGCCTTAGCCGAGTATCTCCCCGCTCGTCTCTAAAGATTCGGGGGCCGGCGCGGGTGACAAGTGAGTTGCGTCGGGGAGCGGGGGGGGGGGGGGGGGAGAGAGGGAAAGAGAGATCTCCCCTCCGTTCCTCCCCGCTCTCCCCCGCCCCCCGCCGCCAGCCCCCGAATCTTTAGAGACGAGCGGGGAGATACTCGGCTAAGGCACTACTCACTCGAGTAATGTGCCTTACCGAGTATACTCGCTCATCTCTAATTAGAAGTCATTTCGAGGATTTCTGCTAACTGATGGAATTCCGTGCTGCAGCGTATTTTTACCACGATACGCACATGTGAATGGATGAGGAAACACTAATTAAAGGGGTTGTCCCGCGAAACAAAGTTGGGGTATACACTTCTGTATGGCCATATTAATGCACTTTGTAATGTACATTGTGCATTAATTATGAGCCATACAGAAGTTATTCACTTACCTGTTTCGTTGCTAGCGTCCTCGTCTCCATGGTGCCGTCTAATTTTCAGCGTCTAATCGCCCGATTAGACGCGCTTGCGCAGTCTGGTCTTCTCCCTTCTGAATGGGGCCGCTCGTGCCAGAGAGCTGCTCCTCGTAGCTCCGCCCCGTCACGTGTGCCGATTCCAGCCAATCAGGAGGCTGGAATCGGCAATGGACCGCACAGAAGACCTGCGGTCCACCGAGGGTGAAGATCCCGGCGGCCATCTTTGCAAGGTAAGTAAGAAGTCACCGCAGCGCGGGGATTCGGGTAAGTACTATCCGTTTTTTTTTTTAAACCCCTGCATCGGGTTTGTCTCGCGCCGAACGGGGGGGCTATTGAAAAAAAAACAAAAACATTTCGGCGCGGGACAACCCCTTTAATCACAGGACTCGATCGCAGCTATTCTTCACCTATGCAATTTTCAGCCGGAAAGAAATCACAACACTCGTGTGAATGAGGCCTAATACCAAGCAAAAATATGCTCATCTAGTAGCGACCTTATACTGGGAGAGTGACTATGTTTTTGTATGTCTGTGTTTAATGGTAGTAAGACCATAAGAAATGAGCATTTAGTATTAGAGATGAGCGAACACCAAAATGTTCGGGTGTTCGTTATTCGGAACGAACTTCCCGTGATGCTCGAGGGTTCGTTTCGAACAACGAACCCCATTGAAGTCAATGGGCGACCAGAACATTTTTGTATTTCGCCGATGCTCGCTAAGGTTTTCATGTGTGAAAATCTGGGCAATTCAGGAAAGTGATGGGAATGACACAGTGACGGATAGGGCAGGCGAGGGGCTACATGGTGGGCTGCATCTCAAGTTCACAGGTCCCACTATTAAGCCACAATAGCGGCAAGAGTGCCCCCCCCCCCCCCCACTGTCAGCATAAAGATCGTCCTCCTCTGGCACAGCTGTAACAGCTGTAGCAGAGAAGAACGATGTTTGCCCATTGAATTCAATGGAGCGGCAATACAGCATGTTCCACTGAATGCAATGGGCTGCTGGCGATCGCAGGATGAATGGTCGGAAAGGGGTTAAATATATAACCCCTTTCCTGCAATTCATCCAGAAATGTGTTACACTAAAAATATATACCGGCGTATAAGGCGACGGGGCGTATAAGACGACCCCCCAACTGTCACCTTATACGCCGGTAATACAGTGGAGCAAAGAATAAAAAGCATTACTTACGTTTTTAGATGATCTGCGGCGCTCCTGCAGGCTGTCACTCCCTCCTAATCCACGGCAGACAAGCTTTCTCTATGAAAGGCTTTAAATCCCTGCCTCCAGAAAGACACGTGCCTTCAGCCAATCACAGCCAATGACAATGATGTCATTGAATGGCTGTGATTGGCTGTGTTTCTGGAGGCGGGGATTTCAAGCCTTGAAATCCCCGCCTCCAGAAACACAGCCAATCACAGCCATTCAATGACATCATTGTCATTGGCTGTGATTGGCTGAAGGCACGTGTGCTTCTGGAGGCAGGGATTTAAAGTCTTTCGTGGAGAAAGCAATACTCTGCCGTGGACCAGGAGGGAGTGACAGCCTGCAGGAGCGCCGCAGATCATCTAAAAACGTAAGTAATGCTTTTTATTCTTTGCTCCACTGTATTACCGGCGTATAAGGTGACAGTTGGGGGGTCGTCTTATACGCCCCGTCGCCTTATACGCCGGTATATATTTTTAGTGTAACACATTTCTGGATGAATTGCAGGAAAGGGGTTATATATTTAACCCCTTTCCGACCATTCATCCTGCGATCGCCGGCAGCCCATTGCATTCAGTGGAACATGCTGTATTGCCGCTCCATTGAATTCAATGGGCAAACATCGTTCTTCTCTGCTACAGCTGTTACAGCTGTGCCAGAGAAGAAGGATTTGTCTTCTATATGTTCTCAATGGGGTCAGCGCTGCTGCCGCTGGCCCCATTGAGCGCATATAGAATGCATCCATAGCGAGCCGCGGGAGGGGCAGATTTCAATACTCGGGTGACACCTTATCTCCCCAGCCACTCACAGCAGGGGGGTGGTATAGGGCTTAAACGTTGCAGGGGGAAGTTGTAATGCCTTCCCTGTCTTTATATTGGCCAAAAAAAAGCGCTAACGTCTCAGGGAAGAAAGTTAAATTAACCAGAACACCGCATGGTGTTCGTTACGAATAACGAACATCCCGAACACCCTAATATTCGCACGAATATCAAGCTCGGACGAACGCGTTCGCTCATCTCTATTTAGTATGTTTATGTGAGGGGTCATTTAGAGCTAGTCAGTTTTTTTTTTTTTGGTAAAGCAGCCTGTATATTACTAAATATTAGCTGTCATTTTAGGTGCCAGATAACTTATTTAAACTGATTTAATCTTTTTATTCCTTTACTGTCTCTTTGTCGTTGTGCCTGTTGGTTGTTCTGATCCTTTCTCTAGTCCCATCTGCTAAAAAGGCAAAAACAAAGCATCTGAAACATTTACCTAACGATCAAGTGCTGGGTCCCTGTCATCATCATCTTTTCTCTAGGAACTGGGACAAGAAGTGCTGGAGGCACATATGAAAATGTGCATCGAGCTTTTCATATCTACGTGATGACAACGCCAGATCACATTAATGTTTTATATTCAGGAGATTGCTGATAATCAAACCAATCAATCCCTCTGCTATAAGCAGGAAACAGATGTGTTTAAGTGTTTAATGAAGTTTAATATCTTCATACAAAATTATACAGCTGACACAACCTTTATAAGCATTTCTAGGGTGCCCAAGAAAGGTTAATGTGGCAGATGTTAAGAATTCCCACCACTAGTTCATTTTCTCCAAATGTACCGTATTTTCCGGCATATAAGACGATGGGGCGTTAAGACGACCCCCGACTTTTCGTCTTATATGCTGGGAATACAGTGTTAAAAAAAAAATCAATACTCACCTCCGGCGGCGCTGGTGCAGGCTGTCGCTCCCTCGTGCACGCTGGCAGAGCATTGCTTTCTGCAAGCGGGGCTTGAATGCAGCAAAAAAAGTCTCACCTCGTCTTATCCACTACAGCTTGCAGCATATATTTCACATGTAGGAGTATACTCACATACTTCATTAACCACTCGATCCGGTGGTATTTATACGTAAAGCAGAATCAAACAGGTGGGAACTTGAAGTGCCGTGAATAAAAACTCCTTTTATTGTAAATACTATATAATATCAAATGAGTTTTATATTGATGAATTTTGCATTGAAATGAAGTATTTGGGTCTAACTTTAGAATACAGACAAAAAATCATGTTTTGGCTATTTAAGATAAGTATTCGCTGGAATAACAGGTAATAATAATTCATTGCCGTTTATAACAAGTATGCTATTGAATAATATGGAATCCATCCACCATTGTTGTATAAAGACAAATGTTCTATACTAGTATAATCTCTTGATAGACATGTGTTTTGGGCTAGAACTCTTTTCTAACAGATTGGGCATTATGTGTATCCATAAAATTGTGATTAAGTGATTTTTCAAACAAAATGACTTCCACCCTTAGGGTGCCGGCAGACGAGCGCATAAACGGCGCGTTTTTGCGACCAAACGTATATATGTGACCATCTGAGGCAATGGTTTCGAATGTATTCGTTCACATGGGCGATTTTACGGCGCGTAAAAACGGCAATTCGAAAAAAAACGGAACATATGCGACCGAAATACGCGCCAACGCATATTCGATCGCCGAAAAGACCGTTTGCAAAGTAGGAACAAACGAAAATACGCTTTCTAGCTCTGGTCGTGATCGGTGAAAAACGATCGCTCGGGCGATTATACGTGCGCTCGTGCGAACGTAAATACGCCTACGCTCGTCTGCCCGCACCCTTAGGGAACAGGGTGAGAGGTGTTTTAAAAGAAGAAACAAAGGGTTAATAATCAGGTGTTGTTTTTAATTAGTTTCTCTATTTAAATAGGCTAGCAATGTTATTTGTAAGAGGTAATCAAGGCTCATGAGGAGCTGAAACTAGTCCTCTGGACCTGTGATTTTTACATGCACAGATTACAATAAAAGGAGTTTTTATTCACGGCAAAAAAATACAATAAAAGGAGTTTTTATTCACGCTACTTCAAGTTCAATGACGTCATGAATGGCTGTGATTGGCTAATGCCAGACTAAATTAGCCAATCAGAGCATTAGCTTTCTGGAGGCGGGGCATTCAAGCCCTGCTTGGAGAAAGCAATGCTCTGCCAGCATGCACGAGGGAGCGACAGCCTGCAGCAGCGCCACGGGAGGTGAGTATCAATTTTTTTGGGGACATGTATACCCGGCATATAAGATGACCCCTGACTGCAGAGCAGATTTTTCGGGGTTAAAAGGTCATCTTATACGCCGGGAAATACCGTATATATTCCAGTTCTTCTGGGTACTGCAGTAATTTACTAGAAGCCAGTCTTCTACTTTATCTAATATGAAAAAATGGTTTGGTATGGTGTTAGCCAGTGGAGTAAAGTGTGATTGTTCCCAGTAAGAGAAACTAAGCAATCTTGTAGATATGATAGCTTTTAATAGCTAACAAAAAATATATGATGTTACAGCAAGCTTTCGGGGTTATCTCGCCCCTTCGTCAGACTAATGAATGAAACTAGTTTGGAAGGCACATAATTATAACATACAGATGCAGAGGGAAGGGGGACACTCCTTTTGATCTAAATAAATGTTCACACACAGAAATTTAAGACTTAAAAAAAACACAAGACAGTCTGAGCAGAGAAACAAGTACTAAATCAGTCAACTGAGCTGAGGAAAGCAACAGTTTTATGATGTCTCTTATCTTTGATGCATATAGAAGAGGATCAAAGAGGATGGAAATACTACCTCAGCAGCACCACCTATTGAATAGGGAAAAAAAGAGTATAAGAAAAGTGCCTCGGATTTTTAACAGTAATGATGGTATGGGTGAATATTAACTCTCCTGGTGCATGATGGGTTAACCCTGCTTTGGGCAATACCACCTACACCCCTCATCCAAGTTGGCATTTAGATCAAATTAACCTTCATCCACTATCTGGAGTAGACTGGAGAGACGTCTGGAGTCGTGGAAGGCTCCCTGGGTCACCAGGAGCCCTTGAAAGTAATATATTAGGTATAGAGATGAGCGAACGTACTCGTCCGAGCTTGATATTCGTGCGAATATTAGGGTGTTCGGGATGCTCGTTACTCGTAACGAGTACCACGCGGTGTTCCGGTTACTTTCAGTTTCCTCTCTGAGACGTTAGCGCGCTTTTCTGGCCAATTGAAAGACAGGGAAGGCATTACAACTTCCCCCTGTGACGTTCAAGCCCTATACCACCCCCCTGCTGTGAGTGGCTGGGGAGATCTGATGTCACCCGAGTATAAAAGTCGGCCCCTCCCGTGGCTCGCCACACATGCCTTGTGACTTAGCTGAGGGAAAGTACTATCGTGCTGGAGCTGCTGTAGGGAGAGCGTTAGGAGTTAGTGTAGGCTTCAAGAACCCCAACGGCCCTTCTTAGGGCCACATCTACTAGTGTGCAGTACTGTGTTAGCACAGTATATATATTTTTTTTTCCAAAATTGGATCTGCAGAGCATTGCGCCCTGCAATAGGGACAGAAGTGGGGGTTAGGCAGGGAGAGTGTTAGGAGTTAGTGTAGGCTTCAAGAACCCCAACGGTCCTTTCTAGGGCCACATCTATCCGTGTGCAGTACTGTCCAGGCTGCTGTTAGCAGTGTTGCATATTTTTTTTTTTTTCTCAAAACCGGCTGTGCAGAGCATTGCACCCGGCATTAATACTACAGGGACAGAATTGTGTAGGCAGGGCCAGAAGACATACATTATTCATTGAATAGACGCAGTGTGGGTGTTCCTTGTAAAAAGCAGGGAAAAAATTCTATTTGCCCTGCCTGTGTCAGTCCTAAGGGCTCTGGGTACGTGTGTGCTGCGTGGAGAACGTAATAAAATCAGACGCAACCAGCTACGGTTGAGTGTAGCCTTGCGCCAATTTCTTTCCTGCCTGGGAAATACCTGCTCTGCCACAGTTAGTAACTCTGCAACAGTAAAGTTCTGTGACAGTTTTGCAGGGCCGCAACACAGTTATTAAACTTATTATTCAGTGAATAGACGCAGTGGGCCTATCCTTTTAAACAAAAGGGAAGAAAGTATATTTGCCCTGCCTGTGTCAGTCCTAAGGGCTCTGGGTACGTGTGTGCTGCGTGGAGAACGTAAAAAAATCAGACGCAACCAGCTACGGTTGAGTGCAGCCTTGCGCCAATTTCTTTCCTGCCTGGGAAATACCTGCTCTGCCACAGTTAGTAACTCTGCAACAGTAAAGTTCTGTGACAGTTTTGCAGGGCCGCAACACAGTTATTAAACTTATTATTCAGTGAATAGACCCAGTGGGCCTATCCTTTTAAACAAAAGGGAAGAAAGTATATTTGCCCTGCCTGTGTCAGTCCTAAGGGCTCTGGGTACGTGTGTGCTGCGTGGAGAACGTAAAAAAATCAGACGCAACCAGCTACGGTTGAGTGCAGCCTTGCGCCAATTTCTTTCCTGCCTGGGAAATCAAATCACTGGTAATACAGCATGCTGAGGGGTAGGGGTAGGCCTAGAGGATGTGGACGCGGCCGAGGACGCGGAGGGCCAAGTGAGGGTGTGGGCACAGGCCGAGCCAGTGCGGTGGCCAGGGGTAGAGGCAGGGCCAGACCGAATAATACACCAACTGTTTCCCAAAGCGCCCCCTCGCGCCATGCCACCCTGCACAGGTCAAGGTGCTCTACGGTGTGGCAGTTTTTCACAGAGACGCCTGACGACCGACGAACAGTGGTGTGCAACCTTTGTCGCGCCAAGATCAGCTGGGGAGGCACCACCAACAGCATGCGCAGGCATATGATGGCCAAGCACCCCACAAGGTGGGACGATGCCCGTTCACCGCCTCCGGTTTGCACCACTGCCTCTCCCCCTGTGCCCCAACCTGCCACTGAGATCCAACCCCCCTCTGAGGACACAGGCACTACTGTCTCCTGGCCTGCACCCACACCCTCACCTCCGCTGTCCTCGGCCCCATCCAGCAATGTCTCTCAGCGCAGCGTCCAGATGTCGCTAGTGCCACAGTTTGAGCGCAAGCGCAAGTACGACGCCACGCACCCGCACGCTCAAGCGTTAAACGTGCACATTGCAAAATTGATCAGCCTAGAGATGCTGCCGTATAGGCTTGTGGAAACGGAGGCTTTCAAAAGCATGATGGCGGCGGCTGCCCCGTGCTACTCGGTTCCCAGTCGCCACTACTTTTCCCGATGTGCCGTCCCAGCCCTGCACGACCACGTCTCCCGCAACATTGTACGCGCCCTCACCAACGCGGTTACTCCCAAGGTCCACTTAACAACGGACACGTGGACAAGCACAGGCGGGCAGGGCCACTATATCTCCCTGACGGCACATTGGGTGAATTTAGTGGAGGCTGGGACAGAGTCAGAGCCTGGGACCGCTCACGTCCTACCCACCCCCAGAATTGCGGGCCACAGCTCGGTGGTGGTATCTGCGGCGGTGTATGCTTCCTCCACTAAAGCACCTTCCTCCTCCTCCTCCTCCAACGCAACCTCTGTCTCGCAATCAAGATGTGTCAGCAGCACGTCGCCAGCAGTCGGTGTCACGCGGCGTGGCAGCACAGCGGTGGGCAAGCGTCAGCAGGCCGTGCTGAAACTACTCAGCTTAGGAGAGAAGAGGCACACGGCCCACGAACTGCTGCAGGGTCTGACAGAGCAGACCAACCACTGGCTTGCGCCGCTGAGCCTCCAACCGGGCATGGTCGTGTGTGACAACGGCCGTAAGCTGGTGGCGGCTCTGCAGCTGGGCAGCCTCACGCACGTGCCATGCCTGGCCCATGTGTTTAATTTGGTGGTTCAGCGCTTTCTGAAAAGCTACCCCCACTTGTCATACCTGCTCGGAAAGGTGCGCCAGCTCTGCGCACATTTCCGCAAATCCCACACGCACGCTGCCACCCTGCGGACACTGCAACATAGGTTTAATCTGCCAGTGCACCGACTGCTGTGCGACGTGCCCACACAGTGGAACTCTACGCTCCACATGTTGGCCAGACTCTATGAGCAGCGTAGAGCTATAGTGGAATACCAACTCCAACTTGCGCGGCGCAGTGGGAGTCAGCCTCCTCAATTATTTACAGAAGAGTGGCCCTGGTTGGCAGCCATCTGCCAGGTCCTTGGAAACTTTGAGGAGTCTACCCAGGTGGTGAGCGGCGATGCTGCAATCATTAGCGTCACCATTCCTCTGCTATGCATCTTGAGAAGTTCCCTGCAAAGCATAAAGGCAGCTGCTTTGCGCTCGGAAACAGAGCCGGGGGAAGACAGTATGTCGCTGGATAGTCAGAGCACCCGCCTGTCTATATCTCAGCGCGTTGAGGAGGAGGAGCATGAGGAGGATGAGGAGGAGGGGGAAGAGACAGCTTGGCCCACTGCTGACGGTACCCATGCTGCTTGCCTGTCATCCTTTCAGCGTGTATGGCCTGAGGAGGAGGAGGATCCTGAAAGTGATCTTCCTAGTGAATTCAGCCATGTGTTGCGTACAGGTACCCTGGCACACATGGCTGACTTCATGTTAGGATGCCTTTCTCGTGACCCTCGCGTTACACGCATTCTGGCCACTACGGATTACTGGGTGTACACACTGCTCGATCCACGGTATAAGGAGAGCCTTTGCACTCTCATTCCCGAAGAGGAAAGGGGTTCGAGAATGATGCTATACCACAGGGCGCTGGTGGACAAACTGATGGTAAACTTCCCATCCGACAGCGCTAGTGGCAGAAGGCGCAGTTCCGAGGGCCAGGTAGCAGGGGAGGCGCAGAGATCAGGCAGCATGTACAGCGCAGGCAGGGGAACATTCTCCAAGGCCTTTGCCAGCTTTATGGCTCCCCAGCAAGACTGTGTCACCGCTCCCCAGTCAAGGCTGAGTCGGCGGGAGCACTGTAAAAGGATGGTGAGGGAGTACGTAGCCGATCGCACGACCGTCCTCCGTGACGCCTCTGCCCCCTACAACTACTGGGTGTCGAAGCTGGACACGTGGCCTGAACTCGCGCTGTATGCCCTGGAGGTGCTTGCTTGTCCTGCGGCTAGCGTCTTGTCAGAGAGTGTGTTTAGTGTGGCTGGGGGAATCATCACGGATAAGCGTACCCACCTGTCAACCGACAGTGCCGACAGGCTAACACTCATCAAGATGAACAAAGCCTGGATTTCCCCAGACTTCTCTTCTCCACCAGCGGACAGCAGCGATACGTAAGCAATACGTAGGCTGCACCCGCGGATGGAAGCTACGTTCTCTCTCACCATCCAAAACGGGGACATTTCTGCTTCATCAATCTGTGTCTAATATTCCTCCTCCTCCTCCTGCTCCTCCTCCTGAAACCTCACGTAATCACGCTGAACGGGCAATTTTTCTTAGGGCCACAAGGCTCACTCATATAATTTTTCTAAACAATTTTTATATGTTTCAATGCTCTTAAAAGCGTTGAAACTTTAACTTGAACCAATTTTTCGTTAAACTGGGCTGCCTCCAGGCCTAGTTACCACTTAAGCCACATTAACCAAAGCGATTAATGGGTTTCACCTGCCCTCTTGGTTGGCCATGGCCAATTTTTTTGATGTACATTAGTACTGTTGATTCAGCAATTTTTGTGGGCCCTCGCCTACAGTGTAATCAAATGAATTTTTAGCCCACCTGCATTACAGCTGACGTTACATCCGCTGTGTTGGGCAATGCAATGGGATATTTTTGTGTATCGCCGGTGGGTTCCAGGGAGCCACCCATGCTGTAGGTGCACACGGAGTTTAACCTACATCTGTCCACTTGTAAAGAACCCCAGTCTGACTGGGGCATGCAGTGTGGGCCGAAGCCCACCTGTATTAAGCACAACATTACTACCTCAGCTGTGTTGGGCAATGCAATGGGATATTTCTATGTACCGCCGGTGGCTTCCTGGCACCCACCCCTGCTGTGGGTCCACAGGGAATTATAAATGCATCTGTTTCCACTTGTAAAGAACCCCAGTCAGACTGGGGCATGCAGTGTGGGCCGAAGCCCACCTGCATTAAGCACGACATTACTACCTCAGCTGTGATGGGCACTGCAATGGGATATTTTTATGTACCGCCGTTGGGTTCCAGGGAGCCACCCATGCTGTCGGTCCACAGGGACTTCACAATAGGGAGTTGTACCTGCCTGTGTCTATGAATTAAAAACCGCGGTCTGACTGGGGCATGCAGACACCTTGACAGAATGAATAGTGTGTGGCACATAGGTTCCCCATTGCTATGCCCACGTGTGCAGCTCCTGATGGCGGTGGCACAGGATTATATTTCTCATTGCTTCTGTACAGCATTGTGGGTTATCGCCCCGCCCCTTTTAAAGAGGGTCGCTGCCTAGCCGTGCCAACCCTCTGCAGTGTGTGCCTGCGGTTCCTCCTCATGGCAGATGCACTTCTAAATAGACATGAGTGTGGCGTGGCATGAGGGCAGCTGAAGGCTGCGCAGGGACACTTTGGTGTGCGCTGTGGGGGGGAGGGGGGGCGGTTGGGCAGCATGTAAGCCAGGAGAAGTGGCAGTGGAGTGTCATGCAGGCAGTGATTGTGCTTTGTTGGAGGTAGTGTGGTGCTTAGCTAAGGTATGCATTGCTAATGAGGGCTTTTCAGAAGTAAAAGTTTTTGGGAGGGGGGGGGGTCCCACTCTTGCCGCTATTGTGGCTTAATAGTGGAACCTGTGAACTTGAGATGCAGCCCAACATGTAGCCCCTCGCCTGCCCTATCCGTTGCTGTGTCGTTCCCATCACTTTCTTGAATTGCCCAGATTTTCACGCATGAAAACCTTAGCGAGCATCGGCGAAATACAAAAATGCTCGGGTCGCCCATTGACTTCAATGGGGTTCGTTACTCGAAACGAACCCTCGAGCATCGCGATAATTTCGTCCCGAGTAACGAGCACCCGAGCATTTTGGTGCTCGCTCATCTCTAATTAGGTACAAATAACTCCGCGCTCTAATGGGACTGGGTACACTTCTTAATCAGTTACACACAGCGTTCCATAAGCTGGTAGACTTCTTTATTCCAAGTTGCCACATGTATCGGCATTGTGCCTTTTTCAAGCATCTTTTGGGAGTATAAGTTTATGGCCATGTTTGACACCCTCAAAAATGGAATGAACCTCAGCCAGGAATTCTTCCATAAGTGGGGAATATGAAGGGTTTGAAGGAGGTCAAGACGGGTGTCCCCCTCCCAATCATTTTTTGCTTATCTCATAAAAATTCAGATTGTAAGAATGTTTCCATTCAATAGGTGGTGCTGCTGAGGTAGCAAGTAATGCAAGTCAAGGTCAGGAGTGGAGAATGTGGAGTGCTCAGAGTAAAACCAGCATAAGTAACCAAGAAATCAGATCAAGCAAGAAGCAAATTGAGGCTGTCTGCACATGAACAGATTTTTGCTGTGGAATTCGTAGCGGGTGTCCACACTGTGGATCCGAAGCTATTACCGTCCATAGCATGCTATGGAAAAATGCTTTTTCCTGCACACTTGCGGAAACCAATTGCGGTTTCCGTAAGTGGAGGGAAAATCGCAGCATGCTCCATTTTTGTGCGGCCTCCACGTCATCATCTTCTATTGAAGTCAATGTAAACTGTCTGACCCATAGCCCACCTGCAATTAACATTGCGGATGGGTCTCGGATTCCACGTCATTGCCTAGCGACAGTGCAGAGAAGAAAATGTGAAAAAAAAATCCGTGCTGCGCATGTCTGACGGCATGAATGGGACTTCATGGACATTCAAACAACCAATCAGTGCCTAATATCGGTTATTCCCAACTAGGAGGGAGGAAGAGAAAGAGGGGGAAAAAAAATTATACAAGCCGAAAGAGGTTGGAAAACACTGCTGTATGTTATTGAGGTCACAAAACATTATAATGGATAACTTCTTTAATTTAAAATTGTTTGTAGTTATTTAATTATATGGTTGGTAACATTCATGCTGTGCCATTGCCTTAATGATAATTGAATTATTAGTCATAAATATGTTAGCACAAATATTGACTAATCCAACTGGTTCCTGTATTCTACAGCAGCTTCGATGGAAAGTGTATCAATAATACTGGAGCTCTTACTAAAACGAAAGACTGAACAAGTATGAAAAAGAGGCGTCCTGTTTATTTTATACTATGGAGCGGTATTATAAATGAACATTGGCGCTGCTTGCTTTTAATAATGCATTGCTAGGTGATGGCATTTCAACTTAGCCAATTAGCTACTAATACACTGTAACTATCTCTGAACGCCTTGAACATGTCTCTGCGGTGTACAGAGGAAACAATCTATGTGCCATAAATCATTCTTACAATGCTACTGGGAATTGTCTTGATGCATGAAGAATAATTGTTAGCAATGTTATGTTTTTAAACCCAACTGAGCAATTTAGGCTTCTTTTATGTTTCACTATTACCAATGATCATATGATATTTAGGGAATGTTTGATTTTTCCACATTTGCAACTTAAGGCATTGAATTCAGAGCCCTTTTACATGGGACAACCTGTTGGGTGCAGATGCCTAATGGGTCTTCCCAGCGATAATCGTTCCTATGTAAAAGCATTGCTAGTGAACGGAGGTGGAACTGGAGATCGTTATGGCCCACCCGCCTCAATTCACAATAAACAGGCAATCATTCATAAATGAACGACTGCCTATTTACACTGAACAATAATGATTCAGGTTCCTGCTGGATTTGGGAATCTGAACAATTAATCAGCCCATGTAAAAGGGCCCTCAGTCATCTTACCAGTGTTCAGGGCCCTCAGTCAATATCAGATCAGATGTACTGGATCAGGTGAGTATGCTATGACTACTGTAGCTTTTTCTATATTTTTAAAAGAAAAGAATAAATTGTATTGTATCAACTAAGTTTACACCTTTTGTTTCTTTTTTCGATATTTTGCATTATTTACAGTTAATGCTGCACAGTTTGAAACATTTAAAATATGTCATTGCTGATTACACCAGAGTGCAGATCACAGGGGAGAAGTAGAACCTACACTGCCTCTGCTGCTGTGACTACTTCTATTTGAAGTGACAGGGAGATAGGGAGAGGGGGTTGAGAGGAGACCTTTCATGCTGTTTACATAGTAGGGAGGTGGTTAAAAATACTTATGCTAAGTAGGACTCAAGTGTACATGTTGCCCTTTGGACAAAATGCCCCTCAAATAACATTAGGTAATATCAATTTAGCTGAGCATTGATTTAACTTGGAATATTATTGAACTTGGAATATTTTGAGAGATGTGGACCACTTCCCTGCTTCTTTAACAACAGATTCTTTCATTTTTGCATTTTGTACAAAGACTAAATGAAAATTCTGATGTTTTTCTCACACCTGCTGATTTTTAATATCAGGGGGACCTACTTCAACTTTCTTCTTACTTCTTTCCCTTCTTTTCCTTTATACCTTCTTTAAATTACTTTTATAGAGATACAAGGTTGTATTGTCAATCCCCAGGCTCATTCACAGCATACATTGAAGTATATATAGAGTTTAGGGCTTAAATGGAACCTGTCAGCTTTTTTGAGCCCCATAAATGACATCATGAGGCTCAAAGGTGAGGCAACAGGGATTCCTGAGAGTTGTATTTCATACTCAATGGGTGTCCCATTCCAACACTGTGTGCAGTGAGGGAAAAAATCATGGCATGTCCTATTTTTTCACGTTCCCTGTAATGCATCGCCTATTGATTTCAATGGGACCTTAAATACATTGCATGGCTCTTGCATGTGTGATGTGCATGTGAGTGCGAGGTAAGTTTTCCTATTGAAATCAATGAGATACACTTCCGATGCACTATCGCGCGTGAAACTGACACAAGAGAATCGGAATTTCACAGAAGGGATGTGATGCGATTTTGTCTAAAAATCGTTTCGCATCCACGGGTAAAACGCAGATTGATGAGTTCGATATTGTGCCAATATATCGCTGTGTGTAGGTAGCCTTAGGCTGGGCTCCCATGACCATATGGTAAAATACTGTGTAGAAATTACAGCATCTTACCAGTGTTCAGAGCTACATATCACCGCATTTGTTATCGCATTTGCCTGCACATGATAGCCTATCTCATGGACGCTGTAATGCACGGGCTTTCTGGTTTCTTCTTTTTTTTTTAAAACTTTATTTCTATTGTCTCCTAACAATGTTGTGTAAAAACCCAACACATACACAATGTCATTGCATATGTACAGCATTTTCGTATACACCTTTAGAGAACAATATGACTCCATTGCGCATAAGAGCTTAAACAGATGGGTGCATGCGGTAATATGCTCATCGCTACTTAGTGTATTAGCGCATGAACAGGGTTCTTTTTCAACTATTCAAACTCTACGCTATTGCACACGAGTTTGAAAAAAAAGGCAGGAAGATAGGTCCTGCCCTACCTTTCTCGCATGTAGATAAATTATGTGCGCGAAAGATAGGGCAAGTCTTGACTTTTCTTGCTCGTAGTATTAACATGCGAGAATTCGGCTACTGAAAATGAAACCATTGAAATTGCTGAAAGCATCCATATACTTACTGATATATTGATACAGAGGGGCAGGTAAAAACACCACATCCCTCAACATGCAGATAGCTAAACTGCTATATAGAAGAGCAATTGCACAGGTGAAGGTACTGATGAACAACCACTCACACACCTTCCTTATACCGAGGGAAGCGGCTGCTTAACACTGTTCTTGCACATAGATAAAGCATACACAGGTTGTCAGGTACTCATAAACAGCCATGCACACACCTTCCTGATATTGAAGGGAGCGGCTCCTTAGTACTATTTTTGCACATATACAGGGTGTCAGGCCACATGGAGTGCACCATGCAGGCTTACAACCTATTAATGGCTCCATATTTCAATCCAGCGGATTGCCCTGCACCCCAAAGGTGAACCACACTGACACCCTGGACTCCCCCAGCATTCAAAGCCGCATTGCATATTACTGATACATACTGTTAAATACCGATAAATATGAGGTATTGGTTAATATTTTGCCACAATACGTGAGCTCACAACTCACGTCAAGAGTTTTTTGTTTTTTTTTATAATCAGTGTTTATTGAAAATGTTTTGATTATTCAACAAGTACAGACATGAAAAAAGATAGATTTGGTTACAATGTCTGATGCAAGACCATTCAAAATCGTTCAGAGTCTCATTAAAATATAGTACTTAAGTACATCAGCAGAAAACAGCGCAACCATGTGGCTATTAAGACCAGAGTAAGCCCGGTCGGGGAGAAGGTCTCCACAACAGGACAGGCCCACGGCCCCAGTATGTTTGAAACTGGGGAAACAATGAATCAACACAGGAAAGGAGGGGAACAATACATGGGAAACGGAAGGGAGTGGAAAAAGGGGAAGGGGAGGTGGGGGGGGGGGGGGGGTATGGGGGGAGTAGGGGATGATCCCCACCGGGATTTCCTTGGGGGAATAGGTCACTTTGGCTTAAGCTAATCCTGGGTCTCCGCTCTCGTAGGAGGGAGGAGACGTAAGAGAGGGAATGAGGCACCACATCTCAAGAATGGTACTCGGCTTTGACTGCCACTCCATGGTGACAGTCAGGGAGCCGCTGACACATCACCACACACAGATTGCAGTGAAGGGGAATCAGCGTCCAAGCCCACCTCGTCTCTAATGGATCGCCATGGGCTCCATACCTGTATGAAGGTTTCGTGAGTACCCTGGGACCAACTGTGCAGCTCCTCAAGATTAAAGAGGAGATCTACCTTATCTCTCCACATCAACAGTCATGGGGGGTCCTTTTGGCGCCACAAGCGAGGGATGAGCGATTTAGCTGCATCAAGTAAGTATGCTATCAGTTTTTGTTTCAGAGGGTGGAATGTGGCAGAAGGCCTCCACAGGAGAACCACCTCAGGGGAAAGGACCAGGCCCGGAGACAGTTTCTCCAGTACACACCCGACGTCTCTCCAGAAGGGGGTTAATTGTGGGCAATCCCACCAAATGTGTAGATACGAGTCGGGAGCGACACCACATCTCCAGCAAGAGTTCTGCGAGGCCAATTTATGGTCATAGAGCCACTGGGGAGTCCTATACCATCTCACTAAGAGTTTGAAATGTGACTCTTGGGAGACGACACTTGGGGAGAGGCCAAAGGCCGTCTTGAGTATAAGTTTGGAGTCGCTCTGAGTGAGGGATATCCGGAGTTCCCTCTCCCAAGAGGTAATAAAAGCGGGCCTGAAGTTCGCTGGAGGGGTTATATAGTGCTTACAGATATAGGACATCTTCCTCCTGACTGGGCTGCTTCCCGCAAGTGTCGTCTCAAAGTCAGTCAAAGGCCTCGGTGACCTGTGTAAAACTAAAAAGTCTTTGAGTACTTTGGTTATGTGGGTAGTCACTAGGAGGGGGAGTGAGTGGTTGGGGAGAAGCTCCACCAGTATGTTTGAGGGGGTTCTGTGGGACAGGAGGAAGACTTTGGAGATGTTTTTATCTGAGAAAATTTGCCAGGTGCCCGCTGTACATGGGTCCAGGCGTAAGTCGAGTATTTTATGCAGTGCGCATATTGAAGTGAGGGGGGGAGGGTCAGGGGCCAGAGACCCTCTTAATTCACTCCAGGTCTCTAGTGCTCCTCTGAGAAGAGGGTTTGACCTTTTCTTTACCCGTGTTATCTGATTAGGGAACCAAAGGTCCTGGAGTAAGGTAAGGCCATATGATCCTCTTGCGAGTGCTTGGATTAGTGGGTCTTTAGTTGGTTTAACTAGCTCCATCCAGTGTATCATCTGGGCACAGCGATAATATTCTCTGAGGCATGGCATGTCCACTCCTCCTTCGTTCCGGCCCCTGACAGAAGGCAGTGAGCCAGTCTCGGTTTCTTCCCCTTCCATATGTAATTAGAGAAGGCCAACCGTAGGGATTTGAAGAAGGGGGGCGGAATAAAAATAGGGAGGAGCCGAATTTTGTATAAGATAATTGGGAGAATGTATGCTTTTAATATGTTTTTTCTGCCCAGCCATGTAATAAATGGTGGATCATAGGATCTCAAAAGGTTTTTTTATTTCTGTTAGGAATGGAAGGAAGTTTGCTGAGTAGAGATCCTCGGCTTTTTTTGTGAGTTTTATGCCCAGGAAGTCCATATCCGTCTTGGACCAAGTGAAAGGAGAGCTAGTTTTCAGGGCATTACATCGGGCATGGGGTATCGAGATATTAAGAGCAGTAGACTTAAAATAATTTATCTTAAAATTGGATAGGACTCCAAATTCTTCTAGGAGGTTGGTAAGTCGGGGCAGTCCTCTCTCCGGGTCTGTAACTAAGAAGACTATGTTATCAGCATAAGCTGCTGTTGAAATGACTGCTTGTTCAATCTTTAGTCCCTGGATGATGGGGTCAACCCTAATTTTCTGCAGAAATGGTTCGAGGGCTAGGATGAATAGGGTAGGGGAGAGAGGGCAGCCCTGTCGGGTGCCGTTGCTTATATTGAAGGGAGGAGATAGGATTTCATTTATTTTTAACCTGGCATAGGGGGCTGAATATAGGGAAGAGATTGCGGTTATAAAAGCGGGAGGAAAGTTGAAGTGAGAGAGAACCCGATACATATAGAGCCAGTTTACCCGGTCAAAGGCTTTTTCGGCGTCTGAGCCTACTAGCGCCATGGGAATGTTATGTGTTTGGGCATATCTTACTGCATGAAGCAGCCTCAAGCTATTGTCTTTGCCTTCTCTTCCTTTGACGAAACCGGTCTGCTCAGGGTTGACTAGGGCGGGAATATATGTTTCTACTCTCTTAGCCAGGAGTTTTGCCCATAACTTCATATCGAAGATGATTAAGGATATGGGCCTGTAGCTCCCACATGCTTCCGGGTCCTTATTTTCCTTATGTATCAATGTTATATGAGCTTCTTGGGCCTGTTTAGGAAGGGCAGCCCCTTGTAGTAAGGAGTTAAATAGCTCCGTTAGTTAAGGAATTAAGATGGTTTGAGGGATTTATAGTAGAAAAATGGGAAGCCATCGGGGCCTGGGCTTTTGTTTGGTGGGAAGGATGCTAAGAGGTCCTCAACCTCCTGAGCTGTGACCGGTCTCACCAAAGTAGAAGCCGCTCCATCCTCTAACTTAGGGAGGTTTAGGGACCCTAAAAAGGAATCTATGTGTGACAGGGCGTCTTGTTTCTCTTCTGGGGTTAGGGGTTCGTGGATGTTGTAAAGGTGGGAGTAAAAGGCTTGGAATTCAGCTGCAATATCCGTAGAAGACGTGACCGAAGAGCCTGAGTTAGTTTTGATAGCCTTAATGTGGTTTCTCAAACGGGCTTTTTTGATTAGAGCGGAGGTCAGCTTACTTCCCTTATTACCCTGGACATAGGCTGCATATTTGAGATAGAGATGTTTTTTGTTATATCTAGCATCAAAGATGAGTTTTAACTCTTTTCTGAGTGTGATCAGTTTATTGAGAGCAGCTTTACTCTGGGAATACTTTGCCGCCTGTTCTAGTTTCGCAATTTGTTGTAGCTTCTCATCTATAGCTTTTTGCTGTTTTTTCTTTGTTCTGGTTCCCAGGGCGATTAAGAGCCCCCTTGAGAAGGCCTTATGGGCCTCCCAGACTAAGGGCATGGGAATGTCCTGGATTTTGTTAAGCTGAAAGTATTCCTCAATAGCGGTTTTTAGTTGTAATTTATCTTCCTTGGCGTCCAGGAGAGAGGGGTTTAGTTTCCATCTCCACTCTCTTGGGGTAGGGGGGGAGAGGTGCACGTTAATGTGGAGAGGGGCATGATCTGAGATCAGGATGGGGTCGATGTTGGCTCTTGTTACAGACTCTAACAGGGCGGAGGATATCAAAATGTAATCGAGGCGTTGAAAGGAGGAGTGGACATGCGAGACGAAAGTGTAATCTTTAACAGATGGGTTCATATGCCGCCAGGCATCAATGAGACCCATCTCTGTTAGACTCCGATTCAGTCTTCTCAGTTTTGCTTGCGAAATGTGGGATTTCCCTGTAGAGGAGTCTAGGGGGGGATAGAGGGTCAGGTTTAAGTCCCCTCCTAGGAGAATCGGGCCCGTGGCAAACTGTTTTAGAGTCTCCAGCTGTCTAATCAGCCAAGGTACCTGTCCAGTGTTAGGTGTGTATATGTTTGCGAGGGTTAGCTTACAATTGTGGATGGAGCCCCTTAAGAATAGCACTCTTCCTTCCTCATCAGAATACTGTGCCTCGCAGGAGAAAATGGTAGATCTATGGAATAGTATTGAGACTCCCTTCGAGGAAGACGTCGGGTGCGAGCTATGAAATCCCTGAGGGAATTGCTTTCCCGGTAGGGTAAGGCATCTGTTTCCCCTAAAGTGGGTCTCCTGCAGGAAAGCAATTTTAGTGCCATACCTTTTTAGTAGAAGTGAGATGTGGTGCCTCTTAGAGGCGGCGTTCAGGCCTTTTATGTTGAACGTAGATATTCGTAGGGGTTCTTCCATGTTGCCTGGATCCATCCCGAAAGAACTCTATATGGGTATGGAGAGAAGGAACAGTTTTAAGCCTAGACAGGAGAGTATCTAGACCTTAGAGGGTCCTGTGGATTAGGTCTTCCGGAGACCTAATATTAAGCCTGCGCCCCTTGATGGAAATCCCGAGGCCGAAGGGAAACAGCCATGAATACCTTATGTCCTTTGCGCGGAGTGCCTCCAAAAGAGGCCGAAGGAGTCGGCGTTTGTATAAGGTGGAGGGTGCTAGATCTTGGAAGATCTGCAGAGGGTGTCCATCATATCTTAAGTCCTTATGAATTCTAGCCGCTTTGAGTATGGCCAGTGCATCCTGAAAAGACAGCAGCCTGCAAATGATGTCTCTAGGAGGTTCATTTGCGGAGGTAGGGGGTCTGAGCGCCCTATGAATGCACTCTATATTAATGTGAGAGGCTTTTTCGGCACCTAGCAGCAGTTCAGATATTTCCGCGCCTACTTTAAAGAGAGACTCCGCAGCAAAGGATTCGGAAAGCCCCTTTATGCGGACATTGCAGCGTCGACTGCGGTTTTCCAAATCTTCTTGTGAAATTAGAACGCGGTTTAGGTGGTCGTGCTGCTCCTTTAGGGTATGTGCCACCGCTAAGGCATGGGAGGTAATGGTGGCTGAAGAGGCTTCTAAGTCTTCTACCCTGCGCCCCATTTGTTTAATGTCCTCTTTGATTTCTGTTAACTCAGATATCAGGGGCTGAAGGGCACTAGTCAGGAGTTGCTTCATAAACCCCTTGGAGATGTTTTCTCTGTCCTCCTCGTCCGAGGAGGACTCCCCTTCCCCCTCCTTACTGTGGATTGTAGCAGCTTCGGGGGCCGGCACCATCTTGGATGTGAGGTGAGCGGGAGCCGCGGTCTTTCAGGTACCGCTGCATTCCCGTTTGGTTCTTGTGTGAGCGTGGGGTGCTCAGCTGCTCACTGGTCTTCTCCTTAGTGATCCTTCTCATATCCGCCGCTGTTAGCTGCTGATTAGGGTTCCAATGGACGTCTCACAGTCAGAGCTCCGGGCTCAGGCGGCCATTCAGCTCGGCAGTCAGAAGGAGATGGTGGGGGGGAAAGATGGGTATAGTGCGTAGTGGTAGATAAAGCTCCCCTAAGGGGGCTCTAGTAAAAATAAAAATCAGGCCAGGCCTGTGCTGCACAAGTTCATTATAATCTTGCAGTTAGTTAAGTTCTTCTCCTTGCTTGAGGTAGATTTCCAGAGGGCACTCAAGGGTGGGGGAGGGGTCCCTTTTGTTTCTGTGTAATCTTCAGGACAGGTGTCCCTGCTCTGTGGGGGGGGGGGGAGGGGGAGGGCGTTGGTCAGGACACTGTGGAAGTTGTAAACAATATGGGCCTTTGTTTATGCCCTTTTTGTATGGCCACAGGTCTTTGTCTGTTCCTAGCCTGGGCTCTCTGTTCAGTGGGTGTGGCTGTTTATACTTTTCTCTCCCTTCCCCCTCTGCTGTGCTCCGGGGGGTGGGGAGAGTGTACACAGGATGCTTCACAGAGGCCTTATTCTCTCTGCCTGATGCTCGGCTCCCCACTCCCCAGCTGACCTTACTCCTGTGGGCTTCCTGGGCTTCAGCTGGAGGTTGTGTGACCGGCGGCAGCGGCGGGAACTGGCGCAGCGCTTCACTTCCGATCCGTTCCAGCTCCAAAATCGAGGCCCTAGCTTCACTCTCTAAGGTAGGCCCCGATTTCTCTCTGCTGGCAATTCGTTCCTGAGACCCCTCTTTCTGCTCCTTGGCCTGCGAGGTAGCTGCTGATATTGAGCGGTTTAAAAGAGGGCCAGGGAAGGCTGTAGATCAGAAGTTCAGTTTCTGGCTGCAGGAGGTCTGTGCCCCTGCTACCGCTCCCTCTGCAGGCTAGGCCACCCCCCCAAGAGTTTTTGTTTAAGACCCATTTACACGCAATGATTGCCCATGTATCGCTCGTACATGTAAGGATCGCTTGTTACATATAAATGCGATGCCATTGTGCAATATTCGTACACTTGTCGTTTATCGCTGAGTTTCAGCCTGCATAAAAACAGTCATTAGTTCTTTTGCTCATCATTCGGTTTAAACGGCATTCGTTCAGTCTATCAACAGACTTCAGGTTGTTGTTTTCCCAGCAAAACAGAATGACTAATGCAGCAGAAGACAATAGCTTTTCTTCACACTAATTAAAAACCTCCTTGTCCGAGATTGTTCACATATATACACGCCCACCTGAGCAAACAACATATATAGTATTCACTTAGCAAATGAGGGAAATGGCGAGGATTTCAAATGATTATCTTTATGTATTATTATGCGCTTGTACAATTAAATTCCGCTCGTGTGCGCCCTGCCTTAAGAAGGGAAGAAAAACAAAAAAGAGAGAAGAAAAAACCCTTCCTAGAAGTATTATTTAATTGTGTGAGGCTTTTACATTTTTACAATTATTTAATAATCCTAAAAATATTGAAAACTTTGAATGAAGAGGGTTTTTAATTAAAATAATGTATAGCGCAGTGAAATTATTCGAATTGAATCATATTCCACTTTCACTAACAGGAACAAAAGGAAAATCTTTTTAAAATACATTAATGGATTTTCACAGTCACTGTAGAAACATAAAAGATAATTAATGCCCATCCCAAAGGGCAGAATGGTTATTTTATGATGCTGGCAATGTATAATTGTTCAGTTTTGATGTCTGTTTTATTTCCATGAATACTCAATGATTCAACAATAATATTCTCAGTTCTAAAAATCATTAAACAAATCATTAACAAAATATTACCTAGGTTAAAATGTTTTTTTTCTGTACATTACGATGACAGTAATATATAAATTATAAATCCCAGGAGCTTTAGGCCACATTCGGATGGCTGTAATCTGACTTTGCCTAGTAGCTGTATATATTTAGTCCTGACAATGAGAATAGATCCCACTAGAGAAAAGCTGGAAAAACTTTGCAAGGCTAAACCATGGAGAATCATTTCCTGGCTGATGGGATCTGCTGTTTTTGCACTGAATATCAAATGTACCCAACCTGATTGCAGTTTAAGGGCTTAAACAGACGGACAAATGCGCAAATATGCTCACTGCTGCAAAGCGAATTTGCGAAAGATCAAGTCAAAAGACTTCATTTTTTTTATCATTCAAACTCTGCGCTATTGTGCATGGAAAAATAGCAGAAAGATAGGGCAAAGCCTATCTTTTCTCGCGTGTAGGAATTGCGCGGGAGAATCATGCTCGTTAGAATGAAACCATTGAAATCAATGGCTTCACTTCATCACATTTTGCGGGCATGATATTCACACGTGCAAACTCTTCTGCAAACACGTTCTTCTGTTTAAGCCCTGAGGCAAAACTGAGTAAAATTGCGTTGTACTAAATACACTCCAATAAAAAAAATGAATAAGCATTCACTAATCCTTTAAACTTTTTTAGTTTCTAACGTTGTCCCATATTTAGCATGCTGGAAGTTGTAATTTTAGAAAATGGCTGATACACTTGAGTCTAAGTGTTAGCATAATTGCACTGTTTGATATACTGTGGGTGCCATATCAGACTTGGTTAATATGAGCTTTGAGAAGCCAATGGAAGACACACCATTATAGTGTGTGTACCATAGGACATCTGATTTATTTTGGCGGGAAAAGATTTATATAGTAATTCAAACAAAAGAAGGTGGAACATTCAGATACATTACAACATTTTGTGTGCTGATAGGTCATTCTCATGGGGAATTAGAAAACTGATAAGGAGCCTTTCATTGATGTAATTGTTAAGGCTTTTTTTCCTGCCTTTTTTCCTTCTTTTGGAGCGCTGGATCTTTTTTTTTGTTTTTTCCTAAATTCATTTTCATGGGGAATGGTTATGATGTAATCAGAAAATGGAAGGAGATTATCAGACATGCTCAGTAAAGATTTTACAACATGGCACAATTAGCAACAGGCTTGAGTCTTCTATTTTGGAAGTTTCCTGTTTACTTAGAGAGGTCTTAAGAAGAAAGGAAATTAACATTTGGTTCAAACCAATTTTCTTTTAAAGTGCAAAGAATGATAAGTTTCTGTTGAATCTTCTCTTGTTGGGGTCTGCTAACTCAGTTATTATAATGGCAGTCTTTGTGTATTCTTCTCTTTTGAAGACTCTTTGCTGGTTTCATGTGCTGATGAGAGTCCAGGTTTTACCTGTTTATATGAACAATACATTGCTCTCTCATTGTATATGGGGGATGGTTGCTTACACATGCAGTGTTCTCCAATTTAGATTACACATACAAAATAGGGAACATCTCTGTCATCTCCCATACAAGCCACTGCTGTATAAACTACTCTCTGAATTCATTCATGTATGCTTTGACTACTATTCATACTACTTTTTCACCCTAGTAAGAATAAATGAATAGAACTTGCCAGCTTGAATTGACTTAAACAAGTGACATCCCTTTTTAACCAGCCAGATATACAACTCTTTGCACCTTAGAACTGAACAGTGCATTAGAAATTGTACTCTGTCTCTAGTGATCCTAACTGTACTACAAAAGCAGCAGAGGAAATAATACCACACTTATATCACAGTTATACAGTGGAGATAGGTCCTAAGAGTTGATAAGCCTTGTCACATTTACACCCCCTGTCCACGGGCGTGATTTCCCCGGCGGTATCTATCAGATAGGCTGACAGTGGCGATCCGTCTGCCGGCTCCTGCTCCAGGGCAGCGGCTCCCGTGGCAGAGATCCGCCACGGGATGCTACAACACTCGTGGACAGGGGGCCTAAAAATTGTTTTCCCATGACTTACAATTGCTTCGCAGCCACTCTGTCCTTCCTGGTTGCTGTTGATCTGGACATGTGACTGCTGTAGTCGATCATTGGCCACAGCATTGATCTTTTATAGCCAGTGATTGGCTGCAACAGTCACATGTCCTGGCCAGCAGCAACCAGGACAGACAGAGTGGTTGGGAAGCAATTTTATAGCTGTTGGAAAACCCCTTTAGGAATTTTTTTGAACAAATGTGACATTACAAACTGGAACAAGGTCACATACAAAGAATAGAATAGTTGATAGAGACCTTTTCATTAACCCCTTAATGACATGGCCTATTTTGGCGTTGAGGACCAAGCGATTTTTTGGTATTTTTCCATCTCCATTTTTCAAAAGCCATAACTTTTTTATTTTTCCGTGGATGCGGCCGTATAAGGGCTTGTTTTTTGCGTGGCGATCTGTAGTTTTTATCGGTGCCACTTTTGGGTACATAGGCTATATCGTAAATTTTTTTTTCTTTCTTTTTTTATGATAACAGGGAGAGAAAACGCATCAATTCTGCCATAGATTTCTTTTTCTTTTTTTTACAGCGTTAATCATGCAGCATAAATGACACACTAAATTTTTTCTGCGGGTCGGTACGGTAACAACGATACCAAAATTCTTATATTTTTTTTAGGTTTTTACACTTTTTTGCAATAAAACCCCCTTTTTTTTTGGAAATCTTTTTTTTTCCTCTATAGCTGCATTCAAAGTCCTGTAACTTTTTTATTTTTCTATGTACGGAGCTCTATGAGGGCTTATTTTTTGCGAGATGAGCTGTAGTTTTTATTGGTAGCATTTTGGGGAATGTACGGCTTTTTTGATCACTTTTATTGCATTTTTTGTGAGGCAAAATGCTAAAAATTAGCATTTTGCCTCTGTTTTTTAGCGTTTTTTTTAACGCTTTTTGTCGTACAAAATAAAAAGCATGTTCAACTTTTTGTACACATCGTTACAGACGCGTCAATACCCAATATGTGGGGTTTTAATTTTTTTCCCTTTTTTTATGCTAATATTAGAAAAAGCATAAAAAAAGGGGGGTTTTTACATTTTTTTTTACATTTTTCTTTTTTTTACACTTTTCTTTTCTTTTCTTTACACAATTTGAGTCCCTCTGAGGGACTTGCAGCACTATGCTTATGATCGCTGTGATAAGGCATGGCAGAGCTACTGCTCTGCCATGCCTTATTGCTTGTACAGCGATTATAGGCACAGGCAATACAGGACGCCAGTGTCTGGCGTCCTGTTGCTATGGTGACAGGCTGGGCTCTCGCGATGACATCCAAAAAACCAATTTTTATTTTAACTGGGCTGCCTCCAGGCCTAGTTAGCAATTAAGCCACATTAACCAAAGCGATTAATGGATTTCACCTGCCCTCTTGGTTGGGCATGGGCAATTTTTCTCAGGTACATTAGTACTGTTGGTACACCAATTTTTGGGGGCCCTCGCCTACAGTGTAATCAAATGAATTTTTAGCCCACCTGCATTACAGCTGACGTTACATCAGCTGTGTTGGGCACTGCAATGGGATATATTTATGTACCGCCGGTGGGTTCCAGGGAGCCACCCATGCCGTGGGTCCACAGGGAGTTGTAACTGCATGTGTCCACTTCTAAAGAACCCCAGTCTGACTGGGGCATGCAGTGTGGGCCGAAGCCCACCTGCATTAAGCACGACATTACCTCAGCTGTGTTGGGCACTGCAATGGGATATATTTATGTACCGCCGTTGGCTTCCTGGCACCCACCCATGTTGTCGGTCCACAGGGAGTTGTAACTGCATGTGTCCACTTCTAAAGAACCCCAGTCTGACTGGGGCATGCAGTGTGGGCCGAAGCCCACCTGCATTAAGCACGACATTACCTCAGCTGTGATGGGCAATGCAATGGGATATATTTATGTACCACCGGTGGCTTCCTGGCACCCACCCATGCTGTCGGTCCACAGGGACTTCACAATAGGGAGTTGTACCTGCCTGTGTCTATGAATTAAAAACCCCGGTCAGGTTGGGGCATGCAGTGTGGGCCGAAGTCCACCTGCATTTAATCGGACGTTACCTCAGCTGTGATGGGCACTGCAATGGGATACGTTTATGTACAGCCGGTGGGTTCCAGGGAGCCACCCATGCTGTGGGTGCACACGGAATTCCCATTGCGGAGTTGTACCTGCCTGTGACTATTTATAAAAAACCGCGGTCTGACAGGGGCATGCAGACACCTTGACAGAATGAATAGTGTGTGGCACATAGGTTCACCATTGCTATGCCCACGTGTGCAGCTCCAGATGGAGGTGGCACAGGATTGGATTTCTCATTGCTTCTGTACAGCATTGTGGACTATCGCCCCGCCCCTTTTAAAGAGGATCGCTGCCTAGCCGTGCCAACCCTCTGCAGTGTGTGCCTGCTTTTCCTCTGGCAGACGCACTTATAAATAGACATGAGGGTGGCGTGGCATGAGGGCAGCTGAAGGCTGGGCAGGGACAGTTTGGTGTGCGCTGTGGACACTGGGTCGTGTGGGGGGGGGGTGTTGGGCAGCATGTAACCCAGGAGAAGTGGCAGCGGAGTGTCATGCAGGCAGTGATTGTGCTTTGTTGGAGGTAGTGTGGTGCTTAGCTAAGGTATGCATTGCTAATGAGGGCTTTTCAAAAGTAAAAGTTGTTGGGAGGGGGGGGGGCCCACTCTTGCCGCTATTGTGGCTTAATAGTGGGACCTGGGAACTTGAGATGCAGCACAACATGTAGCCCCTCGCCTGCCCTATCCGTTGCTGTGTCGTTCCCATCACTTTCTTGAATTGCCCAGATTTTCACAAATGAAAACCTTAGCGAGCATCGGCGATATACAAAAATGCTCGGGTCGCCCATTGACTTCAATGGGGTTCGTTACTCGAAACGAACCCTCGAGCATCGCGATAATTTCGTCCCGAGTAACGAGCACCCGAGCATTTTGGTGCTCGCTCATCTCTATTCACTATCCATTTGTAATTTAGTGTAAAATATAGGTTGAGAAACATCGTCAACAAATATTTGGGTGGGCTCTGTTCTCACCCTCAAGATAATTGAAAATGGCAATATATCTGTAAATAAAACTAACAAAATATTTCAAGAATTTTGGTTATTGCTTTGGCCTATTACTATTTACTAATACATTAATAAATCCATAGTTGGAACTATTGTAGGTTTTTACTTCATCGCAAGTAAAAGATTCAGTTCAAGGACCTTGCCCTGCATCTAAACACCTTGCACCCTTGGGACGCAGCACATTTACACATGCTTTGCCAGCACCCCTAGCTATGCTAGATGCATCAAGTAATATAAAGTAAAACAAGAATCATTTAAGATAAATAATGCAAAATAAGCCAGCCACACAATATTGTACATTACCATTAGATGGCACACAGACATCACTCGTACCTAGACAAAATATTAAGTGTCTTTTGAAAAGCAATAATGGAAATCTCCAAGCAAGAATAATATAAATGAGAGGCAAAGATGTACATGTAACTAATGTGTATTGGTTTTCAAGATAATAGCTACATGATTCCCATTGACCTTGGACAAGAATCTAACATTAAAACTTTTACAGCAGCTTTTTCATTTCATTAAATACCTTTAGGGCTCATGTCCACGGGGAAAATAGGATTTAGGATCCGCAGCGGATTTCCTGCATGCGGATCCGCACCCCATAGGGATGCATTGACCACCCGCGGGTACATAAATACCCGCGGATCGTCAATAAAAGGCATTTAAAAAAAAATGGAGCATGAAAAAATCTGGACCATGCTCCATTTTCATGCGGGTCTCCCGCGGGGACGGCTCCCGCGGGCTTCTATTGAAGCCTATGGAAGCCGTCCGGATCCGCGGGAGACCTAAAATAGGAATTAAAAGTATTTACCATCCGGCGCGGGCGGGGAAGGTCAGCTGTTCCTCACGGCCGCATCTTCCTTGCTTCGGCTCGGCGGATGTGCCCGGCGCATGCGCGCGGCACGTCGGCGACGTGCCGCCCGCGTCAGGAATTCATCCGCCGGCCGAAAATGAAGATCCGGCCGTGAGGAACAGCTGATCTTCTCCGCCCGCGCCGGATGGTAAATACTTTTAAATTGCTATTTTTGGCGCTCATGTCCGCGGGGCAGGAGGGACCCGCTGCAGATTCTACATGTAGAATCTGCAGCGGATCTGATTTTCCCCGTGGACATGAGGCCTTAGGGGCTAAATAGCAGATAAAATAATCAATTGCTTATTTCTTAGGGTACTTTTACACAGGATGATTATCACTCCTGCGCTTTCACACAAGAGCAATAGTCGTTCAGTGACTGGTGGCAGAGCACTCTGGAGATGCCTTCTGGCGGCCTACCTCCATTCACTGTGAATTAAGCAGTCGTTCAAAAATGAACTACTGCCTGTTTATACTGCGCAAGAAGTTTCACACTAGTTTCGTTTTAGTGAGCTGAAATAAAGTGAATAACAACTAAGGGTGTGTTTACATGAGCGTGTGCGTATGCGTTAATACGCGTGCACTAACGTACACGTGCGCGTACGTGCAAAAATACGCGTGAACGAAGGTCCGTACTCGTTATATGCGTGTAAGAAGGTTGAATTTTGGCTGCGGGGAGCACACATAGATGCACTCCATACCTTGCGCTCTATCAGCATACCAGGAAATATGCACGGCGCCAATAGTTAGGCATTGATAGTTCTGAGCGACAGGATTTTATTGCCGCCACAACGATTCTTCTATTCCTGCCTTTTTTCCTTTACCCACAACCATTAGCGATAATTTTTTTTAAAATCTATTCTCCACCTCAACTGGCTGTGTGAATGTATGTTGCAGCCTGCATATACTTTGCTTTTCTTGCGTTTCAGTGTTTTGTTTTTTTTCTTCATCAATGGTTTATTTAAATTCATTTCCCACTACAGAGAAGAAAAAAAAATACATTGCTGTCTATTGGGTAGTTCACACGGCCGGACTCCCATGCTGCGTGTCCCATAGGAGCCAATATAAAGATCAGTACCGACCAAACAGCCACGCATGTCCTTTTTCCTGTGGTGCACGCGTTGGCATGCAGAAAAAACATGGACATATGAAAACTTCACAGGAAAAACATGGTTTTAATAGGCGCGCGTTTTTCTGTGCGCGTATGTACGTGCAAGCACCCGCTTGTGTGAACCCACTCTAAGGCCGCCTGCAGACGGCCGGGTCGGATCCGGCAGCGAGAATTCTCGCCGCGGGACCCGGCCCGAGCGCCTGCAGAGAGCGGCGCGTACTCACCCGCGCCCCGCAGCTCAGGATCTTTTATGTGCCGGCTGCAGGGCAGCCGGCGCATGTGCAGACCGGAGCCAGTGGCGGGTGAGTGACGTTTCTGTGCGGGGCTCTGCAAGCCGTGCACAGAAATAGAACATGCTGCAGTTTGTTTGCCGCGCGAGATTTTGCGCTGTCAAACCGCGGCCGTCTGCATAGGATTGCGTTTGTTAACGGGAAATCCCGCGGGAAATCCTGCCGCGGAATTTCCTGCCCGTCTGCAGGCGGCCTAATGAGCAGTTTCTCACTCAGGACCTTGTCAGAACCCTCATTTGCATAGGACAGCTATGGCTTAAAATTACTCATTTGAGCAATTTTTCAGTCGATAGTTGGCTTGTATAAAAGCATTTTTAAGTTTATTAAGTACATTTTTATAGTTTTGTATAACTGCTATACATTTAGTTTATCTGAACAAGAGAAGTAATAGAAGTAACCTTGTGGGTTTTTAATTATCAGGTAGGAAAGGGAGTCCAGAAACAGGAAAAATGAATTTATTAAAATAAACATTTATATTCAAATCTTTAAAATTATGTTTTTTAAAACTAAACAATGTCCAAAAATTAACCTTTTTGGATGGCAGATGCCCGCCAGTTTTTATACATACGCAGTGGTAACAGAAAAAGCAATAACTGTCAGGAATCGGGGTCAGGGAAACTGGAGGTCCCTGAAAATACCCACAACTCCTGTCCATACCTACTTGCCCCCCTGGGCTATGCCCCAGGGTGACAACTGGGCGACGGTCCTTACACTCACTAGGGAAGGGGGACACCGGGACTATCAAACAGACAGACACTGGAACAAACAACAGCAAGGAGAGTCAGACTATCCGGGTCGGCACCGAGACGGTACGCGGTACAAGAGGGTCGGGCAAAGGCAACGTCAGAGGAGACGCATGCCGGGTAGCCATGGTACCAAGGACGCGATGCGGGGCAACACCCACCGCATCCCTAGCAACCCAGTGGCGAGGAGGAGCCTGGCGGCCAGGGGAGGTGACGAGGACCGGGGCCCCCCTGAGCCGCACGGCAGCCGCCCATGTGACAGGATCGGCGGTGAGGGCACAAGGGACCCGCGAGCCGCCGTTCCTGATAATAACTTTTTCCAAGCAATCCAAAAATTATCTATTTTGGATTCAGAAAGATATTTGACACTTGGAAAGTAAAGAGGAAGCAATGGCTTTTCATAAGTTGTCAAAAATTATTTTGGGGAATAGCAATAGGATTTGCATCAATTCAAGTGAAAAAGAAATGGCTTTTTTATACATGTAAATCCAGAAAATGTATGCCTTTTTGGGATCATTGGGTTGACCTGTGGCTGTGTAGACATGGTAGTAATTGCTGCTGCTGATGCAACTACTTCTGCCACCACCCAGTGTTGCTGCTGCTCAGTCTTAATGGACAACAGGACAGAAATCTGGGACCACCTGGTTGATCTGTGGTTGTGTGGGACTGCTAGTAGCAGTAGCAAGGGTGGTGCTAAAAGTAGCTGCATCAGCAGGGCACAGTATTAAATACTGCACAGAACAGGAGATCTGTGGTTCTATGAGCCAAGTAGTAGTGGGTGGCTGCCGGAAAGGTGGGCTGGTGATAGTAGTGAGTCAACAGCAGGAGGGGGGGGGGGGGGGTGCTAGTATAGCGAATCAACAGCAATAATTGTAGATCTAATCAGGGGCATTAGTAAAAAGGCTGCAAGACAGATGTGAGCCTTCCTCCTTCCCCTGTTTAATCATCGCTATGAGCGTTTGCTCCAGAATGAATATCAGTGGCATACTATCGTTCATTATGCTGTTGTCCTTACTGACAAATCTTGTTACCACTTCTAAAGGCCTCAGCACTCATCTCTGATCAGCTGCAATGCTGAAAATTATACGGGCTCCAAAAACTGCCCGTCTGCTGCACGGAGAAATAATTCACTGCTTTCTGCCGTTTGTACAAATGGTCCAACATTTGGAAGGTGAAATTCCAGCACATTGGAATACTGCATATAAAGCGGTGTTCAGGGCGACCATTCTGTCACTGCAAGTCTAGAAAGGCACACTTAAACATATAAGAATAGCTAAAGCGAAAGCAAATTCTCCTGGACATGGTCAGCGCATGCTTCAAACTAACATAAGTGTTTAAGAAATGTGTTACAACTAGAGATGAGCGAACGTGTTCTTCCGAGCTTGATATTCGTGCGAATATTAGGGTGTTCGTGATGTTCGTTATTCGTAACGAACACCATGCGGTGTTCGGGTTACTTTCACTTCCTTCCCTGAGACGTTAGCGCGCTTTTCTGGCCAATTAAAAAGACAGGGAAGGCATTACAACTTCCCCCTGTGACGTTCAAGCCCTATACCACCCCCCTGCAGTGAGTGGCTGGGAAGATCAGGTGTCCGCCGAATATAAAAGTCGGCCCCTCCCGCGGCTCGCCTCAGATGCAGTGTGATTTAGATGAGGGACAGTGCTGTTTGTACCGGAGCTGCTGTAGGGAAAGAATTGGTAGTTAGTGTAGGCTTCAAGACCCCCAAAGGTCCTTATTAGGGCCACTGATAGCTGTGTGTTGGCTGCTGTTAGCAGTGGCAATTTTTTTTTTCTCAAAATCGCCTCTGCAGAGCGTTGCACCCGGCATTAGGGACAGAAGTGCTGCATAGGCAGGGAGAGTGTTAGGAGTGAGTGTAGCCTTCAAGAACCTCAACGGTCCTTTCTAGGGCCATATTTAACCGTGTGCAGTACTGTGCTGGCTGCTGTTAGCTGTGCTGCATTTTTTTTTACTTCTCAAAATCGCCTCTGCAGAGCATTGCACCCTCCATTGATACTGCAGGGAAAGAATTGTGTAGGCAGGGCCACAACACAGTTATTATTCATTGAATATACGCAGTGCTGCCTTTTGGTGGAAAAAAACGGAAAATATTTCTATTTGTCCTGCCTCTGTCCGTCCTAAGGGCGGTGGACACGTGTCGGCTGCGTGTGAAACCTTTAAAAATCAGACGCACCCAGCTACGGTTTACTGCTGGCTTCGCCATTTGCTTTCCTTAATTGGGAAAAAAAATACCTGCTCTGCCACAGTTAATAACTCTGCTACCCTCACGTTCTGTGACACATTAGCAGGGACACAGCACAGTTATTAAACTTCTCATGTTCATTGAATATACGCAGTGCTGCCTTTTGGTGCAAAAAAACGGAAAATATTTCTATTTGTCCTGCCTCTGTCCGTCCTAAGGGCGGTGGACACGTGTCGGCTGCGTGTGCAACCTTTAAAAATCAGACGCACCCAGCTACGGTTTACTGCTGGCTTCGCCATTTGCTTTCCTTAATTGGGAAAAAAAATACCTGCTCTGCCACAGTTAATAACTCTGCTACCCTCACGTTCTGTGACACATTAGCAGGGACACAGCACAGTTATTAAACTTCTCATGTTCATTGAATATACGCAGTGCTGCCTTTTGGTGCAAAAAAACGGAAAATATTTCTATTTGTCCTGCCTCTGTCCGTCCTAAGGGCGGTGGACACGTGTCGGCTGCGTGTGCAACCTTTAAAAATCAGACGCACCCAGCTACGGTTTACTGCTGGCTTCGCCATTTGCTTTCCTTAATTGGGAAAAAAAATACCTGCTCTGCCACAGTTAATAACTCTGCTACCCTCACGTTCTGTGACACATTAGCAGGGACACAGCACAGTTATTAAACTTCTCATGTTCATTGAATATACGCAGTGCTGCCTTTTGGTGCAAAAAAACTGAAAATATTTCTATTTGTCCTGCCTCTGTCCGTCCTAAGGGCGGTGGACACGTGTCGGCTGCGTGTGCAACCTTTAAAAATCAGACGCACCCAGCTACGGTTTACTGCTGGCTTCGCCATTTGCTTTCCTTAATTGGGAAAAAAAATACCTGCTCTGCCACAGTTAATAACTCTGCTACCCTCACGTTCTGTGACACATTAGCAGGGACACAGCACAGTTATTAAACTTCTCATGTTCATTGAATATACGCAGTGCTGCCTTTTGGTGCAAAAAAACGGAAAATATTTCTATTTGTCCTGCCTCTGTCCGTCCTAAGGGCGGTGGACACGTGTCGGCTGCGTGTGCAACCTTTAAAAATCAGACGCACCCAGCTACGGTTTACTGCTGGCTTCGCCATTTGCTTTCCTTAATTGGGAAAAAAAATACCTGCTCTGCCACAGTTAATAACTCTGCTACCCTCACGTTCTGTGACACATTAGCAGGAAAACAGCACAGTTATTAAACTTAGATTATACATTCACTAGAGGCAGTGGGGCCTTTCGTTTTCAAAAAAGGGAAAAAATTATATTTGGCCTGCAGTCTTGCGCCAATTTATTAGCTGCCTGTGAAATCAAATCACTGGTAATACAGCATGCTGAGGGGTAGGGGTAGGCCTAGAGGACGTGGACGCGGCCGAGGACGCGGAGGGCCAAGTCAGGGTGTGGGCACAGGCCGAGCTCCTGATCCAGGTGTGTCGCAGCCGACTGCTGCGCGATTAGGAGAGAGGCTCGTTTCTGGCGTCCCAACATTCATCGCCCAATTAATGGGTCCACGCGGGAGACGGTTATTAGAAAATGAGCAGTGTGAGCAGGTCCTGTCCTGGATGGCAGAAAGTGCTTCGAGCAACCTATCGTCAACCCGCAGTTCTGCGCCGTCCACTGCTGCAAATCCGAATCCTCTGTCTGCTGCTCCTCCTTCCTCCCAGCCTCCTCACTCCACTACAATGACACCTGCTCAGGAGCGGGAACACTCCCAGGAACTGTTCTCGGGCCCCTGCATAAATTGGGCAGCAGCGGTTCCTCTCCCACCAGAGGAGTTTATCGTCACTGATGCCCAACCATTCGAAAGTTCCCGGGGTCCGGGGGAAGAGGCTGGGGACTTCCGCCAACTGTCTCAACAACTTTCTGTGGGTGAGGAGGACGATGACGATCAGACACAGTTGTCTTGCAGTGAGCTAGTAGTAAGGGCAGTAAGTCCGAGGGAGCAGCGCACAGAGGATTCGGAGGAAGAGCAGCAGGACAATGAGGTGACTGACCCCACCTGGTGTGCAACGCTTACTCAGGAGGACAGGTCTTCAGAGGGGGAGTCAAGGGCATCAGCAGGGCAGGTTGCAAGAGGCAGTGCGGTGGCCAGGGGTAGAGGCAGGGCCAGACCGAATAATCCACCAACTGTTTCCCAAAGCGCCCCCTCGCGCCATGCCACCCTGCAGAGGCCGAGGTGCTCTAAGGTCTGGCAGTTTTTCACAGAGACGCCTGACGACCGACGAACAGTGGTGTGCAACCTTTGTCACGCAAAGCTCAGCCGGGGAGCCAACACCAACAGCCTCACCACCACCACCATGCGCAGACATATGATGGCCAAGCACCCCACAAGGTGGAACGAAGGCCGTTCAGCGCCTCCGGTTTGCACCCCTGCCTCTCCCCCTGTGCCCCAACCTGCCACTGAGATGCAACCCCCCTCTCAGGACACAGGCACTACCGTCTCCTGGCCTGCACCCACACCCTCACCTCCGCTGTCCTCGGCCCCATCCAGCAGTGTAGTTCAGCGCACCGTCCAGCCGTCGCTTGCGCAACTGTTGGAGCGCAAGCGCAAGTACGCCGCTACGCACCCGCACGCTCAAACGTTAACCGTCCGCATAGCAAAATTCATCAGCCTTGAGATGCTGCCGTATAGGGTTGTGGAAACGGAGTCCTTCAAAAGTATCATGGAGGCGGCGGCCCCGCGCTACTCAGTTCCCAGTCGCCACTACTTTTCCCGATGTGCCGTCCCAGCCCTGCACGACCACGTCTCCCGCAACATTGTACGCGCCCTCACCAACGCGGTTACTGCCACGGTCCACTTAACTACGGACACGTGGACAAGCACAGGCGGGCAGGGCCACTACATCTCCCTGACGGCACATTGGGTGAATTTAGTGGAGGCTGGGACAGAGTCAGAGCCCGGGACCGCTCACGTCCTACCCACCCCCAGAATTGCGGGCCCCAGCTCGGTGGTGGTATCTGCGGAGGTGTATGCTTCCTCCACTAAAGCACCCTCCTCCTCCTCCTCTGTCTTGCAATCAAGATGTGTTAGCAGCAGCATGTCGCCAGCAGTCGGTGTCGCGCGGTGTGGCAGCACAGCGGTGGGCAAGCGTCAGCAGGCCGTGCTGAAACTACTCAGCTTAGGCGATAAGAGGCACACGGCCCACGAACTGCTGCAGGGTCTGACACAGCAGACCGACCGCTGGCTTGCGCCGCTGAGCCTCCAACCAGGCATGGTCGTGTGTGACAACGGCCGTAACCTGGTTGCGGCTCTGCAGCTCGGCAGCCTCACGCACGTGCCATGCCTGGCCCACGTCTTTAATTTGGTGGTTCAGCGCTTTCTGAAAAGCTACCCACGCTTGTCAGACCTGCTCGTAAAGGCGCGCCGGCTCTGCGCACATTTCCGCAAGTCCCACACGGACGCTGCCACCCTGCGCACCCTGCAACATCACTTTAAGCTGCCAGTGCACCGACTGCTGTGCGACGTGCCCACACGGTGGAACTCTACGCTCCACATGTTGGCCAGGCTCTATGAACAGCGTAGAGCTATAGTCGAATACCAACTCCAACATGGGCGGCGCAGTGGGAGTCAGCCTCCTCAATTCCTTTCAGAAGAGTGGGCCTGGTTGGCAGACATCTGCCATGTCCTTGGTAATTTTGAGGAGTCTACCCAGGTGGTGAGCGGCGATGCTACAATCATTAGCGTCACCATTCCTCTGCTATGCATCTTGAGAAATTCCCTGCAAACCATAAAGGCAGCTGCTTTGCGCTCGGAAACGGGGGGCGGGGGAAGACAGTATGCCGCTGGATAGTCAGGGCACCCTCCTGTCTATTTCTCAGCGCGTACAGGAGGAGGAGGAGGAGCATGAGGAGGATGAGGAGGAGGGGGAAGAGACAGCTTGGGCCGCTGCTGACGGTACACCGGCTGATTGCCTGTCATCCTTTCAGCGTGTATGGCCTGAGGAGGAGGAGGAGGAGGAGGAGGAGGAGGATCCTGAAAGTGATCTTCCTAGTGAAGACAGCCATGTGTTGCGTACAGGTACCCTGGCACACATGGCTGACTTCATGTTAGGATGCCTTTCTCGTGACCCTCGCGTTGCACGCATTCTGGCCACGACGGATTACTGGGTGTACACACTGCTCGATCCACGGTATAAGGAGAACCTGCCCACTCTGATTCCCGAAGAGGAAAGGGGTTCGAGAGTGTTGCTATACCACAGGACCCTTGCGGACAAGCTGATGGTAAAATTCCCAGCCGACAGCGCTAGTGGCAGAAGGCGCAGTACCGAGGGCAAGGTAGCAGGGGAGGTGCGGAGATCGAGCAGCATGTACATCCCAGGCAGTGCAACAGTCTTTAAGGGCCTGGCCAGCTTTATGGCTCCCCACCAAGACTGTGTCACCGCTCCCCAGTCACGGCTGAGTCGGCGGGAGCACTGTAAAAGGATGGTGAGGGAGTACGTAGCCGATCGCACGACCATCCTTGGTGACGCCTCTGCCCCCTACAACTACTGGGTGTCGAAGCTGGACACGTGGCCTAAACTAGCGCTGTATGCCCTGGAGGTGCTTGCTTGTCCTGCGGCTAGCGTCTTGTCGGAGAGGGTGTTTAGTGCGGCTGGGGGAATCATCACAGATAAGCGTACCCGCCTGTCAACCGACAGTGCCGACAGGCTAACACTCATCAAGATGAACAAAGGCTGGATTTCCCCAGACTTCTGTTCTCCACCAGCGGACAGCAGCGATACGTAAGCAATACGTAGGCTGCACCCGCGGATGGAAGCTACGTTCTCTCTCACCATCCAAAACGGGGACATTTCTGCTTCATCAATCTGTGTCTAATATTCCTCCTCCTCCTCCTGCTCCTCCTCCTGAAACCTCACGTAATCACGCTGAACGGGCAATTTTTCTTAGGGCCACAAGGCTCACTCAAATAATTTTTCTGAACAATTTTTATAAGTTTCAATGCGCTTAAAAGCGTTGGAACTTTAACTTGAACCAATTTTTCGTTACACTGGGCTGCCTCCAGGCCTAGTTACCACTTAAGCCACATTAACCAAAGCGATTAATGGGTTTCACCTGCCCTCTTGGCTGGCCATGGCCAATTTTTCTGATGTACATTAGTACTGTTGATACAGCAATTTTTGTGGGCCCTCGCCTACAGTGTAATCAAATGAATTTTTAGCCCACCTGCATTAAGCGCGACATTACTACCTCAGCTGTGTTGGGCAATGCAATGGGATATTTCTATGTACCGCCGGTGGCTTCCTGGCACCCACCCATGGTGTGGGTCCACAGGGAATTATAAATGCATCTGTTTCCACTTATAAAGAAACCCAGTCTGACTGGGGCATGCAGTGTGGGCCGAAACCCACCTGCATTAACCCTTTCCAGTCCACTGTCTGACCTGTGAAGACATTAGGGTTTAAGGCTGTACAGCTCCGTTGTTGGTAGACGTCCGTCGGGGTTCTCTTACTGTATATTGCCAGCCTCTCTGCTGTCGGAGCCTATCCTACGTGTCAGCTCATGCAGTACTGGCTTTAGCCAGCATATAGCGCTGTTGTATAACGGCAGAAAAAGAGTAAGCCCCCTAGGAAAACCATATACAAATTGGATTGGAAAGGGTTAAGCACAACATTACTACCTCAGCTGTGTTGGGCAATGCAATGGGATATTTCTGTGTACCGCCGGTGGCTTCCTGGCACCCACCCATGCTGTAGGTGCACACAGAGTTTTTACTACATCTGTACACTTATAAAGAACCCCAGTCAGACTGGGGCATGCAGTGTGGGCCGAAGCCCACCTACATTAAGCACGACATTACTACCTCAGCTGTGTTGGGCAATGCAATGGGATATTTCTGTGTACCGCCGGTGGGTTCCAGGGAGCCACCCATGCTGTAGGTGCACACGGAGTTTTTACTACATCTGTACACTTGAAAAGAACCGCAGTCAGACTGGGGCATGCAGTGTGGGCCGAAGCCCTCCTGCATTAAGCACGACATTACTACCTCAGCTGTGTTGGGCAATGCAATGGGATATTTCTGTGTACCGCCGGTGGCTTCCTGGCACCCACCCATGCTGTAGGTGCACACGGAGTTTTTACTACATCTGTACACTTATAAAGAACCCCAGTCAGACTGGGGCATGCAGTGTGGGCCGAAGCCCACCTGCATTAAGCACGACATTACTACCTCAGCTGTGTTGGGCAATGCAATGGGATATTTCTGTGTACCGCCGGTGGGTTCCAGGGAGCCACCCATGCTGTGGGTCGACAGGGACTTCACAATAGGGAGTTGTACCTGCCTGTGTCTATGAATTAAAAAGCCCGGTCTGACTGGGGCACGCAGACAGCTTGACAGAATGAATAGTGTGTGGCACATAGGTTCCCCATTGCTATGCCCACGTGTGCAGCTCCTGATGGCGGTGGCACAGGATTCTATTTCTCATTGCTTCTGTACAGCATTGTGGGCTATCGCTCCGCCACTTTTAAAGAGGGTCGCTGCCTAGCCGTGCCAACCTCTGCAGTGTGTGCCTGCGGTCCCTCGTCATGGCAGACGCACTTCTAAATAGACATGAGCGTGGTGTGGCATGAGGGCAGCTGAAGGCTGCCCAGGGACACTTTGGTGTGCGCTGTGGGGGGAAGGGGGGGCGGTTGGGCAGCATGTAACCCAGGAGAAGTGTCAGTGGAGTGTCATGCAGGCAGTGATTGTGCTTTGTTGGAGGTAGTGTGGTGCTTAGCAAAGGTATGCCATGCTAATGAGGGCTTTTCAGAAGTAAAAGTTGTTGGGAGGGGGGGGGCCCACTCTTGCCGGTATTGTGGCTTAATAGTGGGACCTGTGAACTTGAGATGCAGCCCAACATGTAGCCCCTCGCCTGCCCTATCCGTTGCTGTGTCGTTCCCATCACTTTCTTGAATTGCCCAGATTTTCACACATGAAAACCTTAGCGAGCATCGGCGAAATACAAAAATGCTCTGGTCGCCCATTGACTTCAATGGGGTTCGTTGTTCGAAACGAACCCTCGAACATCGCGGGAAGTTCGTTCCGAATAACGAACACCCGAACATTTTGGTGTTCGCTCATCTCTAGTTACAACCAGATTGATCACCTATGTCACGGAGCATGTGTCATGTGACTTTGAGTTTGCGAAGAGTTGGCTAGTGGGAGATTTCCTCTTTTTTGCACAAAGCTCAGCAGGTGTAATGCAACTTACACCTATGAAAGGAGGGAGGAGGAGTGTAAAACTGCATTCTGTCCTGTTGGGGACAGAAAGATGTCCGTTGAGGAGCATAGGTGCCTGGTATTAGATGTTGTACTAGACTGCCATAACCGTGGAGGTGTCAGTAATTCCTGACCTTATTGCAATGGTGCATCATACTGCAAAATATTGACCCAGAGGGCTGTGAAAGACCCTTACTGTTCCATAGTTTTCCCACCTTGCTGCACACCAATAATCACAAGAACTGGCCCACTCTCTCTTATCCATGATTGTGCAAGACTGGGAAGGCTTCTTTGAAGAAGTCTTGGCGACTAAATATATGCCACCTAGGCTGAGTGCACGTCATCAATTGCCTAAAGATAGTGGACTCAACCAGTTGATACAGCAATGACTACATCACTAACCAGTTGGCCAAGTGTGAGTTCAGCTGCACGACAACTGGATAACTGGGCACATAGTGTTGTTTGTTGGATATAGATTCTGCTATGAATAAGTGACAGGATGAAGGAGGAGTAGCCCTAGACGACAACAGTACTGCCTGTAGATGAGGCCTGACTACTAGACAGATAACGGATTCAAAGCAGCAGCAATATCAAGGTCTTCATGTTGTGGGGCCATTTGATTGTCCTATATGGCCTAGTGATGCCACTCCATGTGCTCATGTAGTCGTAGTTCCAACATATGTGCCCTGGCCTCGCCTTTCTTTCTGCTTGCAGATTCGCCAGAGTGTTATGTTTAGCTCATCTTGGAAAGTACAAAAGTATTGCCACACAGCAATTTATTTAATACTCTTTTATTGAAGAATAATTTAAAACTTAAAAACAAATGCAGTTTCAATGTTCTGTTCTACATCATATAGTAAAATACTGTACATGTTTATACCAGTGCAAAGTTACCCCTTCCCTCCCCATGACGTTAGGGTACGTCATAGGAGCAGGGTACTTACCGAAAAATGACGTACCCTTACGTCATAGGGATAGCGCGAGATCATGACAGATAGCCGGCCTCCTGCTGCAGCAGCGGAAGTGCATCGGAGATGCGCCCCCCCACTGTTAACCCCTTCCCTGCCACGATCTAATCGCGGCATGGGAAGGGTTCACAGAGGGAGCGGCGTCCTGTGTGGCCAGAGCCTATGATCGCTGTATAAGCAATAAGGCATGGCAGGACAGAACTCCTGCCATGCCTTATCACAGCGATCATCAGTGCTGTGCTTTAAATCCCCCAGAGGGACATAGATAGTTTAATAACAAATAATAAAAATGTAAAAAAAAGAAAAATGTAAAAAAAAATGTAACAAAAAACCCTTTTTTATGCTTTTTCTGAAATTAGCATAAAAGAAGGTAAAAAAATTAAAATGGCACATATTTGGTATTGACGCGTCCATAATGACGTGTACAATAAGTTGAATATGCTTTTTATTTTGTGTGACAAAAAGCATAAAAAAACGCAAAAAAAACAGAGGCAAAATGCTGATATTTAGCATTTTGCCTCCCAAAAAATGCAATAAAAGTGATCAAAAAAGCCGTATATTCCCCAAAATGGCACCAATAAAAACTACAGCTCGTCTTGCAAAAAATAAGCCCTCCGCACATAGAAAAATAAAAAAGTGACAGGACTTTGAATGCAGCGATTTAGAAAAAAAAAAGATTTCCAAAAAAAGGGTTTTTATTGCAGAAAAGTGGAAAAAAAATAAGAATTTTGGTATCGTGGTAACTCTACTGACCCGCAGAAAAAATGGATTGTGTCATTTATGCTGCATGAATAACGCTGTAAAAAAACAAACAAAAAATCTATGGCAGAATTGATGCGTTTTCTCTCCCTGCTATCATAAAAAAAATAATAAAAGTTTTACAATATAGTCAATGTACCCAAAAGTGGCACCGATAAAAACTACAGTTCACCACACAAAAAACAAGCCCTTATACGGCCGCGTCGACGGAAAAGTAAAAAGTTATGGCTTTTGAAAAATGGAGATAAAAATCCGCCAAAAATCATTGCGTTCTTAAAGGGGTTGTCCCGCGCCGAAACGGGTTTTTTTTTTTTCAATAGCCCCCCGTTCGGCGCGAGACAAACCCGATGCAGGCATAAAAAAACCAAACCGTCCAGTACTTACCCGAATCCCCGCGCTCCGGCGACTTCTGACTTACCTTGTGAAGATGGCCGCCGGGATCTTCACCCTCGGTCTACCGCAGGTCTTCTGTGCGGTCCATTGCCGATTCCAGCCTCCTGATTGGCTGGAATTGGTACACGTGACGGGGCGGAGCTACGAGGAGCCGCTCTCTGGCACGAGCGGCCCCATTCAGAAGGGAGAAGACCAGACTGTGCAAGCGCGTCTAATCGGGCGATTAGACGCTGAAGATTAGACGGCACCATGGCGACGGGGACGCCAGCAACGGAACAGGTAAGTGAATAACTTCTGTATGGCTCATAATTAATGCACAATGTACATTACAAAGTGCATTAATATGGCCATACAGAAGTGTATACCCCCACTTTGTTTCGCAGGACAACCCCTTTAAGCCCAAACTAGGCCATGTCCTTAAGGGGTTAAAGAGTGTATCATTACATTCTAAAATTGCAGTAAAATAAGTATGCATATTGTTATTCCCCAAATAAGAAAAAAAAAAGTGAAAGGAGAAGGTTAGAGTGTTGGCAAGCAGAGAGAGAGAGAGAGACCAAAATATAAATATATTGATATATAAAATATAAAGGGCTATATAGCCTATCATATCTATCATAAATGGTGGGTTGCTTTTGATATAATAATCTATGAAAAGCATTTTTTAAAATAAAAACGGTATTCGAGGAATTGCAGCATACATCCCATACCTTATGAAAATTTTCAGGACATTTCCTATTTTTATAAACAATTCTCTCATAGGGTATGATTGTAATAACCATATTACACAATTGATTTACAGTTGGAGGTCTCTTGTCCATCCACCTCATTGCCACTGCCTTACATGCCATAAAGATCACTTTGAGTAGTAAAGATCAGACATGGTATTGCCATTGCTCAACAGCTAATAGGCCCAGTAAACAGTCTTCAGGGTTTTCAGGATGGGATGCCCAATCACTTAGCTAAGGAAAGTTATCAATTCCGACCAGTAGTCTTGAACCTCCCCACATCTCATCTCTTTATCACTGCCAATGCCTCCATTACCCTCCTCCTCTGACGACATAAACGTTATCACCTCCTCATCACCTGGTTCCCATGTCCTACCCTAAACCACAGCATCATCATGGTCTTCATCATCACCAGCACTTCTCTCAGTGTCTTCTGATGTCTTGTCGGCATTCCTTACCATATCCACCTTCATAACTACCTCCACAGTTATCACCACCCCCACTCTCACCTCCACAACACACTCCCAAAGCTGATTATCCTCATACAACTTCTCATCATCACTATGTTGTTATTAAGTATCTTCCTTATTCTTAGCACGCAGGGTACTGTCTATTAGGAGCAAAGGTGGCACCTCACTAGGAGGGAAAAGGCTAATGCATCTACCAGTGTGCCAAATAACTGTAGAAGAGTAGGAATCTGCTGATTCCTGGCTTAACGTTGGAGTCTTCCTCCTGAGATGACTGAGATCAAACCAACCAGTGAATAATGGCTGTAGTACCCTCCAAAATAACACGCCCACTGGAGGAGATGGACAACCCTGGCTTGCTGATGATTCAACTACTACCAGGCACATGGCTGCTACTACTAGTACTGTGAGTAACAAAGATAAAAAGGAGGGTGGAGCAAGCCCCAGTGAGAGTGCTGAAATGATTTTGGAGTAAAAAGTGTTTTGAATGAAGGAGGTGCTGAGAACCAGATAACACTCCACCAAGGTGGGCGTGAGAATAGTGAAAGAGAATGTGGTAAAATACTGGTGGTGAAGGAGCAACACTCTAAGCGAGTTGAAAGCTACAGGTCCAAGATGCGATAGTGAAAGGACATATTTTTTATCTAACAACATAAAGAACCAGCAAATGAATATGCATTCAGGGGTCAAGCCCCTTCGTCAGTTATGCTCTTTCCTCCCCGTCTACCTGCCACATACAGGACTTCTGGAATTGTGTCACCCCCAGGGATCCTGTCGCGTTTAATCCAGCTAAACTGACAAAGGGGCCCGACGCTGGTTCTCTTTGTGGTTAGATAAAAAAGAAGTGCTTTCACTATTGCATCTTGCACCTTTAGTTTTCAACTAGCTTAGAGTGTTGTGCCTTCACCACCAGTATTTTATCACATTCTCTTTTACTACTAGTACTAGGCATGGGCATATTGCTGGTGCCGTCAATGTTGGTACTGGCACCAACATCCTTACTGACTGAGGACATGGAACAGCTGTTTTTTCTTTTACCCTGTCCTTTTCAACCTTTTCTTTTACTGGACATTTTTATTTCTAATTTTGCAAACATACACCGCTATGTGCACTGCTTCTAAAGGGCCATTTAGACACAACGATTATCACTAGAGATGAGCGAATATACTCGTTTCGAGTAAGTACTCGATCGAGCACCGTGATTTTCGAGTACTTCTGTACTCGGGTGAAAAGATTTGGGGGGCGCTGGGGCCGGGGAAGGCGTGGCGGAGCGGGGGTAGCAGCGGGGAACAGGGGGGAGCCCTCTCTCTCTCCCTCTCCCCCCCACTCCCCACTGCAACCCCCCACTCACCCACGGCGCCCCCCGAATCTTTTCGCCTGAGTACGGAAGTACTCGAAAATCGCGGCGCTCGGGCGAAAAATGAGCGTGGCCGAGTAGGTTTGCTCATCTCTAATTATCACTCAAAATTCGCTCAAAAGCCGTCTTTTAAGCGATAATTGTTGTGCCTAAATGTGCCCATCTTTCACAGTTTGGCCGCAGAACAGCTAATAAGGAGGACTGCAAGCTGTGATAACATTGTTACAGCTGTTCTCAGCTCTCAGCCTTGCTGGCACAACAGCTGATAAGCAGGACTGCATGCTGTGTCTGCTGTCCATGGTGCTAAATTCCCCATGGGGAGCCCATGGCTGAACAATGGAGCTAATTACAGAGCTCAGACTTCCTGCTGAGTTCTGCAACAGCTCCCAGAAGCTCATTTGCATGCAAATGAAGCTAATAAAGTACTGATAGCAATTAGTGCCTATTAGTACTTTTTGCAAAATGATTGCTGATATTTCAATCTTTGAAAGATATCTGTGTGTGTAAATGGGCCTTAACTGCTCCAGTACTACACAATACTTTCAAGAGAAAATAATATCTGAAAAAAATTACTTGCCCAGTCCGCTGTACATTTTGCTGGAATAGATTGTGTGCAGTGATTACAACACACACACAACACTGTGCACTGTTTTTAACTGCACCAGTATCGCACACTGCTTTGGAGAGAAAAAGAAAATTGTTTGTAAAAAAAAAGACACTTGGCCAGTCTACTATAAATTGTGCTAGAATAGATTGTGTGCAAATCAGAATTTTAGAATGGCTGTGAAACATTCCTGAACGGACTCCTGATTGTCTGGCAGAGCCATTTGCAAGGCATTATGGGCTACCCTGAGGTCATGTGCTACTTCTTCCTTCTCCTATCTGCCATGTGGCGGATACCATCTTAGTTGGTTTTATTGAGATAAACGGCAAGTGGGTTAGGTTCGCACAGAACAAAAATTTTAATAATCTCTACCCATGATGCATCAGCATACCATCATATGACTAACTAAAGCCAGTAGCATCTCTGCCTGCTGGGAGGACACTACAATTACCTTCTGTATTCTGTGTTTACCTAAATAAACTACAGACTATAACTATACAGTTATGTATCTCCTTATTTATAACTGTATGACAGAATCCTCTAATTATCAGCAATAATTGTGATAGAAGTTCCCCCCACCTCCTTTCCCCCATGAAGAGCTTGTGTGGTAGAGTCCATGTAATATCATCACACAGGAACTATGCTGTGGACTTCAGGAAGTTTCAGATAGAAAGGCATTAGGGCTCCCACCCACTAGCGATATTTTCCCCACTGTGATGCGATTCTAAAGTTAAAGTCTCGCATCGCAGTGCGAGAAACAAATCGGCATCACGCTGACATATTGCCAGTCTTTTCAATGGGGCCAGCGGCAGCAGCGCTAGCCCCATTGAAAAGAGATGGAGAATGCCGGGGACTTCTGCCACAGCTGTCACAGCTGTGACAGGTGTCACAGCTGTGGCAGAAGTCCCCGGCATTTTATTCCATTGCTTTTAATGGGATCGGCACTGCTGCCGATCCCATTGAAAGCACTGCTTTCTGCAAGCCATGCGGAATGATTATCGGGGAAGGGCTTGAAATATAAGCCCTTCCCCGATAATCTGCCAAAAGTGTGAAAAATTTTTTTTAAAAATCATACTCACCTCTTCTGCGCTCAGCCGTGTCCTCCTGCTGGCTCCCCGTCACTGCTATGAAGCTCTTTCAGCAGTCGGGGATTTAAAAATCCCCGCCTCCTGAAAGGGCTGTGCAGATTGGCTGAGGGCTCAGCCAATAGCAGCTACTGCTTAGCTATTGGCTGAGCGCTCAGCCAATCACACATAGCCCTTAGCTATTCATTCATTCTTGGAACTTTTCCAAGACATGTAATTGAACCATTTTATTACTTCATGTGTGGTGGTCTAAAATTTCAACGGTTTGAAAACAAATGTCTATTTTTGATTACCTATTTTTTCCAGTTGCTGGACTCCTTTTCATATCTTTACACTGCTGAGGAATATTCCGTCTTGTGTGAAAGGTCCCTTAGCCAGAGCAGAGCTACTAACTGTCAGCAGCTTAACTTCTGCAATGACCCTTGGAAAGAAAATGTATGTAAATTGGAGATTTCCTCTCTAAGGTCTTATTCCCATGAGCCTTTTTACGTGGCTGTTTAGTTGCGTAAATAAGTTGGCTGAAAATTGCGACCATGTGAAGCATTGCTCTCCAAAGTATTCGTTCAGCCAATATACACTGGCAGCTCCTATAGAATCCTATGGGAGCCGCAAAAAAAGGGAGTTCAGCAGCATCCAGCACTGCAAATAGCTTACAGAGCCTCTATTGAGGCATTAGAAGTCATTCTGAGAATTAAAGGGGTTGTCCTGCGCCGAAACGGGTTTTTCTTTTTTTCAATAGCCCCCCCGTTCGGCGCGAGACAAACCCGATGCAGGGGTAAAAAAAAAAAAACGTCCGGTACTTACCCGAATCCCGGCGCTGCTGCGACTTCGTACTTACCTTGCTAAGATGGCCGCCGGGATCTTCACCCTCGGTGGACCGCAGGTCTTCTGTGCGGTCCATTGCCGATTCCAGCCTCCTGATTGGCTGGAATCGGCACACGTGACGGGGCGGAGCTACGAGGAGCCGCTCTCCGGCACGAGCGGCCCCATTCAGAAGAAAGAAGACCGGACTGCGCAAGCGCGTCTAATCGGGCGATTAGACGCTGAAATTAGACGGCACCATGGAGACGAGGACGCTAGCAACGGAACAGGTAAGTGAATAACTTCTGTATGGCTCATAATTAATGCACAATGTACATTACAAAGTGCATTAATATGGCCATACAGAAGTGTATAACCCCACTTGCTTTCGCGGGACAACCTCTTTAATGGCGACCAAGGGGTTTCCAGGCTGTGGCGTATTTTTTCACTAATACATCATACCCGGCCGTCTGAATGGATGAGAAAACGCTAATGTGGGTCATGACTTGATCTCGGCTTATTCCTTCTCACACATATTTCGACTGCGATGCGACTGGCATGAAAACGCGATGCTCGTGTGAAAGAGCCCTAATATAGAGAAATGTGCATTGAAGGCTACTGAAGTAGTATAGCCTATAGTATCCATCCAACAAAGTGTACTGCTAGGAAGTGACAGGTGCAAAAGTAGGCAAAAAAGAAAAAAAACAACTATTCAGATACTCACCGACAACTAGGCAGCAGGGGAGAATCACATAAACATAATTGCTTTTATGATCGAGGAGACCAAGATTTTCACATTTGGTTTAGTGTGGTCTTCTCACTTTCCACACCTCCACACAAAGAAGCAGGAAAAACATTGTGTTAGCATAATAATAGGATGGAAGAGAAAACATGATCAAGTCTCCTGCATCCCATGTCAAAGTATGGAGGTCTCTTAAACCCAGTTTCAGGAAACATTTAGTTCTTTCTATGTAGCGGCAGTCAAGAAGAGAACAAACATAATTAGATTGGTATTTTTAATAGTTGCATAATAATTTGAGCTGATAAATGGATATACCATACATCATTTGCATTTTACCCAATGTAATGGAGCAATGATATTTATGTTAATTGTCTAGCAGTAATGTTATGTAATTATTATTTCTTACAGGCAGTAATGTGATTGGGAAATCAGTACTCATAAAGAAAATATTAAATTATGACAATAATTTGGAGGCAAGCTGTCAAATGGCAAAAGTATAAAATGTTGTGATCAGTACTATCACAATTATATTAAATTGATATGCAATTGGATTCACAAATTCCAAAGACTGCATCTTTTTAATAGAAAAGAAACCTTATATAATAACCACCTGTATGAGGGTGATCAATGAGTGGAACAGGTTACCACGGAAGGTGGTGAGTTCTCCTTCAATAGAAGTCTTCAAACAAAGGCTCGACATTGGACAAATATCTGTGTGGGATGATTCAGTGATCCTGCACTGAGCAGGGGGTCGGACCCGATGACCCTAGAGGTCCCTTCCAACTCTACCGTTCTATGAATGTTTTTTGGCTTTCAAAATCTTTTGTAGTTCTTTGTCCATCCTATTGCACATATCAATAAAAGAAGAGTGTAGCAAGCCGGCACAATCCAATGTAGTCCTGTATACAATGTCTTCTGTAAACTAAGAGGAGCAAGCTATGGGTGTGCAGTCGAGCTCTATCTATATATATAAAGCTGAAAGCCTTCACTGACTCACTGACTGACTGACTCACTGACTGACTGACTCACTGACTCACTGACTGACTGACTCGCCAAAAGTTCTCCAACTTCCCAATGTCATAAAAACATGAAATTTGGCGCAAGCATAGATTATCTCCAAAATAGGAAAAGAAATTGGGTCCCAACTCGATTATTCAATTCTAGCGCAAAAGAATTGGCGTCGAAATTTGACGTACATAATCTAAATCACTCACTTCCCAATGTTATAGAAACGGGAAATTTGGCACGAGCATTGATTATGTCATAAATAGGAAAAGTTAATGGGTCCCAACTCGATTATTCAATTCTAAGAGCAAAAGAATTAGAGTCCAAATTTTACGTACGGAATGTAATTTTCCCACTTTCCGGTGTCATAGAAATGGGAAATTTGGCACAAGCATTGATTATGTCATAAATAGGAAAAGCGAATGGGTCCCAACTCGATTATTCAATTCTATGCGCAAAAGAATTACCGTCCAAATTTTACGTGCGGAATGTAATTTTCTCACTTTTCGGTGTCATAGAAACGGGAAATTTCGCACGAGCATTGATTATGTCATAAATAGGAAAAGTTAATAGGTCCCAACTCCATTATTCAATTCTAGCGCAAAAGAATTGGCGTCGAAATTTTACGTGCGGAATGTAATTTTTTCACTTTCCGGTGTCATAGAAACAGGAAATTTGACACAAGCATTGATTATGTCATAAATAGGAAAAGCTAATGGGTCCCAACTCGATTATTCAATTCTATGCACAAAAGAATTAGCGTCCAAATTTTACGTGCGGAATGTAATTTTTTCACTTTCCGGTGTCATAGAAACAGGAAATTTGGCACGAGCATTGATTATGTCATAAATAGTAAAAGCTAATAGGTCCCAACTCCATTATTCAATTCTATGTGCAAAAGAATTAGCGTCCAAATTTTACGTACGTAATCTAATTTTCTCACTTTCCGGTGTCATAGAAACGGAAAATTTGGCACGAGCATTGATTATGTCATAAATAGGAAAAGCTAATGGGTCCCAACACGATTATTCAATTCTATGTGCAAAAGAATTAGCGTCCAAATTTTACGTGCAGAATGTAATTTTCTCACTTTCCGGTGTCATAGAAACGGAAAATTTGGCACGAGCATTGATTATGTCATAAATAGGAAAAACGAATGGGTCCGAGCTCGATTATTCAATTCTAGCGCAAAAGAATTGGCGTCGAAATTTTACGTGCGGAATGTAATTTTCTTACTTTCCGGTGTCATAGAAACGGGAAATTTGGCACGAGCATTGATTATGTCATAAATAGGAAAAGTTAATAGGTCCCAACTTGATTATTCAATTCTAGCGCAAAAGAATTAGCGTGCAAATTTTACGTACGGAATGTAATTTTCCCACTTTCCGGTGTCATAGAAATGGGAAATTTGGCACGAGCATTGATTATGTCATAAATCGGAAAAGCTAATGGGTCCCAACTCGATTATTCAATTCTATGCGCAAAAGATTTAGCGTCCAAATTTTACGTGCGGAATGTAATTTTCCCACTTTCCGGTGTCATAGAAATGGGAAATTTGGCACGAGCATTGATTATGTCATAAATAGGAAAAGCTAATGGGTCCCAACTCGATTATTCAATTCTATGCGCAAAAGAATTACCGTCCAAATTTTACGTGCGGAATGTAATTTTCTCACTTTCCGGTGTCATAGAAACGGGAAATTTGGCACGAGCATTGATTATGTCATAAATAGGAAAAGTTAATAGGTCCCAACTCCATTATTCAATTCTAGCGCAAAAGAATTGGCGTCGAAATTTTACGTGCGGAATGTAATTTTTTCACTTTCCGGTGTCATAGAAACAGGAAATTTGGCACGAGCATTGATTATGTCATAAATAGTAAAAGCTAATGGGTTCCAACTCCATTATTCAATTCTATGCGCAAAAAATTAGCGTCCAAATTTTACGTACGGAATCTAATTTTCTCACTTTCCGGTGTCATAGAAACGGGAAATTTGGCACGAGCATTGATTATGTCATAAATAGGAAAAGCTAATGGGTCCCAACTCGATTATTCAATTCTATGCACAAAAGAATTACCGTCCAAATTTTACGTGCGGAATGTAATTTTTTCACTTTCCGGTGTCATAGAAACATGAAATTTGGCACGAGCATTGATTATGTCATAAATAATAAAAGCTAATGGGTCCCAACTCCATTATTCAATTCTATGCGCAAAAGAATTAGCGTCCAAATTTTACGTACGGAATCTAATTTTCTCACTTTCCGGTGTCATAGAAACGGGAAATTTGGCACGAGCATTGATTATGTCATAAATAGGAAAAGCTAATGGGTCCCAACTCCATTATTCAATTCTATGCGCAAAAGAATTAGCATCCAAATTTTACGTACATAATCTAAATCTCTCACTTCCCAATGTCATAGAAACATGAAATTTGGCACAAGCATTGATTGTGTCATAAATATGAAAAGTTAATGGGTCCCAACTCGATTATTCAATTCTAAGCGCAAAAGGATTAGTGTACAAATTTTATGTACGTAATCTAATTCTCTCACTTCCTGATGTCATTTTATATGAAGGAAACGTCGCATGGTTACCTCCACGTGGTGTTTCCTGGGTAACGCAGAGAACTATGCAAAATGGTGAACATAGGTTTTTCCTCAGTATCTCTAAAGTAACCACGACTTCATAAGCTTTTCCGTGTGAACACCAGATAAACACCAGTACCAAATGAACTCGGGCGAAGCCGGGTATATCAGCTAGTCATATATAGCCAAAAGATTAGCATCCAACACATGTAATCCCCTGACAGCAACAGCTGTGCCATTCATGCTATTGTTTTGTAACCATTTCAAATATCCATTGGCTAATATAATGTACTTCAGTTAAATATTAGAGTGTAGTCAAGCATGTACAGACATCTGAATCTAAGGGCGACTTCAAATGAGCATATTGCAAAATATATACCCTTGTTGCATATCCAACATATTATAAATCATGAGGCTTACTAAGGGCATCATCACCTTTTTACTTCTACTTTAACCCTGTAGAGAAGGCTTTTGAATATTATTTGAAAAGTATTAGGTATCTTCTGTATATGGGTGACATGGCCCTGCTTACAGTTCTATTTCATAGATATCTCATTGGGTTGAGGTTAGGATTATTATCTCCATTTGCTCCCAAGACAAATCGTAGATCAGATATTATATGTGTGTATGCGTGCTGATGACATGTATTTTTGCTTGTATTGTTAAAGCGTGGTATACAGGTACTTGTGCATCTTGAATACTTGTAGGATATGCTGCCTGAATTAGTTTTTTGTTGCATTTGCATTTGTAGAGGAGTGGCTGTCTCCATATCTCTAATACACCATATTTTCCCATCTGTTTCAAGCCTTTTAATTAGATTATAGAGCTGGATTCCATCTCTCTTAATACATTTGGAGGCCTATGCCTGCCATATAGAATGATGAATCTGTCAGTGTAGGGTCTAATCTACATAAAGGTTGGTTTGACGTGGCAGATGGACTCACATATTTTGATCGAAATGAATGCTAAGAACTTTGCATGTTTCTGTGCTTAGTAACTATAAGGAACCTAACACACGGGATGGAATAAGTCGCATGACACAATCTGCCGTATGTTCTTCACCAAAATCCGCAGGCTACCTGTAGATTTTAATGCAGACTTGAAAATGGCTTAAAACCTGCTTACAATTCTGTATCAAAATCTGCAGTTAGACCTACAGATTTTGGTGTGAAATTCTGCAGCTGTGGATTTGTCTGTGAGTTGCGGGGTAATTCTGTCCCGTGTGAAAGGTCCCTAACAGTTACACAATTTTAATTCAAATATTAAATGTAGAGTCCTATTGCCACCCTGTTATTGCCAGGACAAATTTTGTCCCAGGAACGGAGGATTGCTTTAAGCTGATTGGAGGAAGGATGGCATGGCACACTATGTCTGTACCCTGAGCACATGGCAATATCATGACTGTTTTGTACTGAAACATAAAAAGGGATACATAAGGATGTATCTGTACTCTACATTACCTCCCTATGCTAATGAGTTCATATGAAAGTATAGGAGGATTACATGCAAGGTAATAATTCTTGAGGAGAATACCTCTGTACACACCAGGTTTAACGGAGCCTGTACAACAGTGCATGGAGCCAGAGGCGTAACTTGAAGTTTCTGGGCCCCAATGCAAAATCTGTAATGGGGTCAACTATAATGCTTTATTCATAGTACTGGGCTCCCTATATGGAGAATATGGGCCTTATGGACCCCCTAAGGCACCGCAACCCCCTATAGTTACACCAGTGATGGAGCCCTTTGTACTAAAGGAGCAATATACAAACAAAGAAAACTACAGGTCAGCTCGAGGCCTCCAGGGATCCACACTCCACCTGCACACGGACGAACCCAAGGAGCAAGGTCCAGCACAGGCATCAAAGAAAAAAAAGTCCAGTGTCACGGTACATTCTCAAAAAAATGGCTTTATTAGGGCTTTTACCCACTTGTGTTTTTTTAACGCTGCGATATCGCTGCATTTTTTAACACTATTGTCAATGGGACTTTCTAATGTTAAAAACGCATCGTAAGCTTGTGCTTTGCAATTTTTGTGCGATGTGTTTTTAACATTAGAAATTTTCATTGACATTCACGTTAAAAAAAAACCGCAGCGATAACGCAGCATCAAAAAAATGCAAGTGGGTAGGAGCCCTTAGAAAGGAAAAAAACTCTCAGTACAAGGACTACCAACCTCAGTGGCTTATTTGTTTTAACCGTTCACCGTAAGGCCCATTTAGACACAACGATTATCATTCAAAATTCGCTCAAAGCCATATTTTGAGCGATAACCGTTGCGTTTAAATGCATGGACATCGTGCAGTTTTCATGCACGATTCGTTCCTTGCTCAATTCTAGTTTTCTAGAACTGAGCGATGAACTCTTATCAGCGGTGCAGGCTGTTATCACAGTCGGCAGCGCTGATAAGATTCTTTCAGCAAGTGTCCTACTGGTGGTTCACAGCGGGACACGAGCTGTAAGCATGCAGAACAATGCAGCTGTTTGATTATTCAAAACAGCTGTATTGTTCTGGGAGTGATTGCGGTGGTGTCCTGCTTCGCCTGCATAGCTCTATAGTAGCTAATTAGCTACTTTAGACTATGCAAAGATGATCGCTCAAAACTGTCACTCAGACTGTCATTTGAGCGATATTTGAGTGGTTATCTTTCAGTGTAAATGGGGCTTTATGCATAGCCTCAAACTAAAGCAATGATATAGGCTTAAAGGGGTTGTCTCGAGGAAGCAGTGAAATTTTTTTTTGCCCAGTCCCCCTTATTAAGCATACATTACTAAGCCCCCCTGTAAATGACTTTTCTAGCTTTTCTACTTACAGTTCCAGCGTTTCAGCAACTTATAAAAAGTTTCCCCAAGATGGCCGCCGGCTCTTTTCCCGTCGCTTGCTGTAGCTCGACGTGCGCGCTCCCGAGACGCTACCAGCTGTGTCTCCCTGACAACCAGACGCCCCGCAGCCGCCGACCGGACCCCGGGATTGAACGCGGCCGACCAGTCACCCACCGCCAGGCAGCAGGTAACCGGCGCTAGGCCCCGGCTCCCCAGCGCTAGGCCCTGGCTCCCCCGCGCTACGCCCCGGCTCCCCAGCGGTAGGCCCTGGCTCCCCAGCGGTAGGCCCCGGCTCCCCAGCGGTAGGGCCCGGGGCCACAGCGGTAGGCTCCAGGGCCCAGCGGTAGGCTCCGGGGCCACAGCGGTCGGCCCCGGGGCCCAGCGGTAGGGCCCGGGGCCACAGCAGTAGGCCCCGGGGCCACAGCGGTAGGCTCCAGGGCCCAGCGGTAGGCTCCGGGGCCACAGCGGTAGGCCCCGGGGCCCAGCGGTAGGCTCCTGGGCCCAGCGGTAGGCTCCGGGGCCACAGCGGTAGGCTCCGGGGCCACAGCGGTAGGCCCCGGGGCCCAGCGGTAGGCTCCAGGGCCCAGCGGTAGGCTCCGGGGCCACAGCGGTAGGCCCCGGGGCCCAGCGGTAGGCCCCGGGGGCCACAGCGGTAGACCCCGGGGCCACAGCCGTAGGCTCCGGGGCCACAGTGGCAGTCCGTCACCCCCGTCAGTCCGTCACCCATCACTTACCTGGGCAGCTGGGCTGGGCGGCTCTGCTGGGCGGCTGAAGTTTCTGCACCTTCCTCTAACAGAGGATGGTAGCAGAATGGCCGCTCCAGCGCGCTCCCGAGAAGATACAGCTCGTCTGCGCATCCGCAGAAGAGCTGTAGCGGCGAGCACACTGAAGCGGCTCGTGCTCAGAGCAGAAGACCGGACTGCGCAAGCGCGTCTAAAAAAGCAAGCCGCCAGCGAATTTAGACGGAACCATGGAGACGAGGACGCTAGCAACGGAGCAGGTAAGTGAATAACTTCTGTATGGCTCATATTTAATGCGCGATGTATATTACAAAGTGCATTAATATGGCCATACAGAAGTGTATAACCCCACTTGATTTCGCGGGACAACCCCTTTAATGCACTGCTGCACAGAGGTATTGACAGTATATTCATTGGGGGTTTTCTAGTTACTCAATAAAATGGTTGCCATCCATGTAGACTGCAAGCAAGCTGTCCTAGGACAAGTTGAATGAATTTCTAGAACAGAGCTGGTAAGGGTGGGCTGTGGCCACAGGCAGTCGGAGCTTAAAGTTGTTATCCTGGGATTTGTAAAACTCACCCAGAGTAGTGGGGTTGGAACAACAAGTTCTGGCTGAGCTCTAATGAGCAGTTACACAGTACGGCGGCCATGCCATTGTCAGTGACGTCATTACTGAGGTACTCGCTGTTGGCTCATTATAATAACTAAGCCAGCCTCTCTTTCTGTCTCTGTTTTTACAATGATAGAAACCTGCTGGCTTAGTTATTATGATGAGCCAACAGCCAATACCTCAGCAATGACGTCACTGACAATGGCAGGGCCGCAATACTACATGACCATTCGTCAGAGCTCAGATGGAAGTGGCTGTTCTGACTCCACTATTCTGGGTGCTTTAACAATCCCTGTATAACCCCTTTAATGCCACACTATTCATTCCTGTCAGGCTTACCATTCAGCCTAACAGGAATGAATAGGGTGGTGTTAGACTCTGCCCATAGCCACACCCCTGGCATGCCCCCTTACCCCTCCAATCTGGAGATGCATTCAACCCATCCTAGGACGGCTTTCTCACAGACTGCACGTACGGCGGCCATTTTGTTGAATTCCAGAAGAACCCCGTTAAGCTCTATTTTACTGAACATTGTCTAGACTTGATACAGTTTTATTCATTTCTCTCATGGGTGTCCATATCTGTCCCATCAGAGGAGAATATAATTAGTTTAACTAATTAGTTATATGTACCTATAATTCTGTATATATACACACAGTAGCATAGTAAAAACTCATATCATTCACAGAGGTTAAGTTTGACTGTCTCTATGTAAGGTTTTGTTCACATTAGTGTTAGGGGATTCCATTTTTCTGCTCCATTTTGGGCTCTTGGGACCTGTGGTTCTGTGGGTTTCCAGGAGGACACTGCTGCAGGTGTAGTTGATTTGTCTGGCTGATGGTGTGGAGCTCTACAGCCAACCAATCACCACCGGTCTGTACATGTAAATACTAGTTGCTCCTACTAGAGGGTGCTGGTCATTTATTCATTATTCATTATCTCTCAGAACTCTGGTGCTTGGCATCATGCATGTTCTGCTTTGGTGTTCCGTGCATGCATGCGGTTCTGGTTGGGATTCCCTCATTTGTTTGTTGGTGTGAACAGCGACCTGTTCAATGTCTATTGTAGATAACCAGACATTAGGTGTGAACTGCCCTGTTCAGTGTGTATGTTGAATTTCCCTTGTCTGGTGTTCCTGACCTTTACCATCTAGGGTGAGCCAGGCCCCTAGGTTCCAGTATGATTACATCCCTATTACGCCAATTGCCCCACTTGTAGGCCCTTAGGACTTGCTTTTTGGGCTTTAGTTGTCTTGTCACAAGACAATGAGGACCCTTGATATGGGGTTGTGAGCTTATGTGTTCTGGCCAAAATACTAACCAATACATTGTGCATACTAACTTATTATTTATTTCCATCAGTCTGAGTGTTGTGGTACAGTAATAAGTATTTTGGCGTCAGTTGCCTGTTCTTGTTTGTATGCACGCACTTTCTCCCCTTTCACTCCAGTCCTTATTTGGGTTGTGTCCATGTAGGTCATTGTTCACATGGCCTGCACAGACATAACACTGGCTTATGACAGAACTGAACGGTGGTGAGTGCCCCCCCTCATTAACTACAATGGGAGTCCATTCAATTTCTGCCCAGAAATTTGCAATTTTACTGGAATTTACATGATGAAATAGCACTGCTTGCAGCGCTATTTTGTCCTGTTTTCTAGCAAAAACAAAACCTTATACTGCAGGGTCAGATTGAAAAGATTGCACATAGTTAACTTTTATTATACTAAGGGACACTATTTCTTTGTTTCTTTTCACCATCTGCACTCCTCCATCCTCAGACTTTATTAAAAATATCTCATCATACTGTAGATAAAATATAAATGACAACTTCGGTTCCATTTCACACAAATCTAGGTTTTGGTTTCTGTGCACCTGGATTTCTTTACAGTATTTAATACATTTTTTAACTTATTGATACTTTTTCTGAATGTCAAATCTGTCATCAAATCTAAAATGTTAATGAAAGGCAGGTGTGGATATTTAGTATCACATGTGCAACCTTTACAGCTGCACAGGTACCCAGAAGATTAGAGAGCCCACCAACACCTAGAAAACAGCTTCCTACTGTCTTGTAGATTGATTTTCACATTTTTCTGTACATTACCAGCCAATCCATGGGGACGCTGGGGTGTCACCAGTGAACAAGCAATAGTATGCAGCACACGTAGTACCTGTGTAGCAGTGGAAAACAAGTACACAGTGCAGCACAATTACCTCCCCAGAAGTGCAATGTAAAATACCTCCCCAGAAGTGCCAAATACCCCAATGTAGTCTAGAAGTAAAAAAATGCACACTGCAACACCAAAGTACTACAAGTCCCAGCATATGTGAATATATGGATATTGGAAACAGGGCTCATCTATCCTGGAATAGATATAAAGGTTAGACTATAATGACCTCCAGGATTTTGGCACCGCTGGGGATGGGCTTTCCTCTGGCACAGCACATCACTCCAGGGATCCACACTCCGCCTATGCATTGTAAGGTGGTGGATGGGTGGCAGTTTTCCTAAATGTAAAGTGTGTAGCATGATGCGGGGGAGTCATTGTTATAAAATGGCACAGATGCAGTTCAATTGCAGCAAACTGTTAGTTACGCCAAAAACGTATCCACTTGTATTGATAGATTCCCTATTTGTGCACAGGATTGTTCACACCTGGTCAGTGGCAGAGCAGACATAGACGACTCAGGAACCCTGTGCAAGAAGAGTGTGTGCTCCCCCTTTCCTCTATTAGCGTAGTGCGCATGGATGCAGGATGATGGTAGGTGGAATATGTTGTATTATGTCTGCTGGCGTATAGTGCCTCCTGTACAGTGTCTTACTCCAGAGATACTCTTCCTCAGAAAATACTACAGTAATACTGATGAAGCATGCCAAGATTGCAGAAAACGGCTTTGTACCATAGGAGATCATAAAAAGCTGTAATACAGTTGTGCTGGGCCCTAACAGCCAATTGTGATTGTTCTCAGTAAGAGAAACCAAGTATTCTTGTAGATATGATACCTTTTAATGGCTAACAAAAATACATAATGTTACAGCAAGCTTTCAGGATAACGCCCCCTTCGTCAGGCTAATGAATTAGTTTCATTCATAAGCCTAAGGACGGGGGCAATATCCCAAAAGCTTGCTGTAACATCATGTATTTTTGTTAGCTATTAAAAGCTATCATATCTACAAGATTACTTGGTTTCTCTTACTGAGAACAATCACACTTTACTCTACTGGCTAGCACGTTACCAAACCTTTTTTCATACTAACAGCCGATGGAATAGGAGAGATACTTGCGTGTCAATATTTGTTATACATGTTAGTATAAGCCGAATGTCAGTAACGCTGAATGGTTCATCACTTTTAATTTTTGCCCTTAAACATAGAGCTTGTCCACATCAGTGTTTTTTATTGCAGTAATTACTGCAAACTGATGTACTTTGGCAGCATGTGGTTCCATCAGAATGATTACGATTAGCGGACTGATCTGTCACGGTCAGGTATTTTAACTACATCATTTTTCATTTTAGTTTCAACATACTGCAAAAATGGATAGTGTGAACGGTCGTAACCGTCTAACAAGAAACTTGAATGTCAGTGTCATATTTCCTCTATTACAGTGGCTGTGGTATAAGGGTCTTTGGCCCATTGCAAACTCATTGGATAGTTGGAAAACACTCAAATGAAGGATTCTTGTAGATGCAGCAAACAAAACAGGAAATTAAAATGCTTCACCGCGGAGCATGATGTTCTTTTGGGACCATCTGTGCCAAGAGAAAAGTTAAAAATAATTGTATTTTTTACAAATGTACAGCTAATGTTTTTTTGTTAAGTACAAAAGCTATTGCATTGACAATGCCACAGTTGCTCAGCAACTGCCATCTGAACAGAACACATGCTGATTATAATGTTGCTGTACCCAATGTGTCTCTGCTGAAACATTCATTCTGTTTCCCAAAAGGCACTTTTCACACATGGCAATTGATTCCAGGATTTCGTACACATTGCACTGTTTGATATATATTTTTTTATTTCTATAGTAAACATTAAAAAGATACCAAGGTAAGGCCGGCTTCACATGGGAGTAAGCGTATATAAATAAAATCTTGGTATTTGTATAGCGCCAACTTATTACGCAGCGCTTTCAGGTAATTATTACTTAATTACCCCCCACCAAGCTGGGTTCTCATTTTACCGACCTCAGAAGGATGGAAGGCTGAGTCAACCTTGAGCCGGCTACCTGACGCATGTGGGGATCAAACTTGCAACCTCCAGGTCGTAGGCGAGAGCTTACACTCTGCGCCACACGAGGCTCATATAGATGCATATTTGCGCTGTGTATTTTAAGAATGGGTGTTGCATTTTTGCATGTGTCTGTGCGTATTTTTTGTGTTGTTTGCACGCATATCCCCTGCATATTTGCACATGCAAAATATCATTCAATCAAGACCAGAAGCTGTCATAATTGTCCCTGTCCACTGTAACTAACTATAAATGGACCCCATGTGCGGACAGGCGCTTCTTCTTCTTTCTGGGTTTGTGAGAGAGTTGCTGAGCTTGGAGACATGTCTTCTGATGAAGATGATGTTCCTTTCACTTCGTTGCCATCTCGCCAATTTAGAGAATCATGTGAGATGCTGGAGAATGGGCTTAGAAGGAGGTGTTGCAGCGTGCGTGTAAGGGGCACTTATATACCCTTTACAATGACTTGAGGTGCCATCTAGAGAATTCAGCGCCTTCTGTCATTTGTCGGTCCAGCTGCTTGATAAACATTTAGAGGAGGACTTACATACACCAATACCAACATGCATCAGTGTATATCTCTTGAAGAAAGACTCCTCGTCACCCTGAGGTAGGTACATGGTCTGTTCTATGATGTAATCGTTCTGTTTCAGAAATGTCTTCCATAGTATTGTTTATTGCATTCTGCTTGATCAAAGTTAACATTTCTTTCTCTTGGTTTCTATATCTAGGTTCCTGACCACTGCTTTGCTGCCTTTCAAGTTTTTTTCATTTGGAAATCTATGATTTCTGGGATTATCAGGAAGACCTGTTATGCCCTTTGGCAGCATCTGGTGACTGTGGTGATGCTTTCGTCCTCTCGTGAAGACTGGAAGGACATCGCCAAGGGATTCCACGCTGCAGTGCAGTTTCTGAACTACATTGGGGTGCTGGACAGCAAACACATCTGTGTTAAAAAGTTGCCAAACTCAGGGTCCCAGTATTACAATTCTAATCAGTACTTCTCGGTGGTGCTGTTAGCTCTTGCTGATAGTAACTATCCATTTATAATCGTGGATATTGAGCCCTGTGGAAGCACTGCAGATGTTCGCATTTTCAAGGCTTCCAGAATTGGTCAGTGACTTCTTGCCGAACAGTTGTCCCTGCCAGAACCACTGAACTATTCCTGGCTCTTCATGTCCACCTGCCCCACTTGTTCTATTGGTCTGACCACTCATGTTCTGCGAGCCAAGGACACTTGAAGGCTGGTCTTTAATTAACTCATACATGTCCAGTGTGCATTGGGCATTCTCACCAGCAAATGGAAAGTTTTCCAGAGCACCCCTCAGCGCACACCTGACAATAAGTGTGCGGTAATTACAGCCTGTGTGGTTCTGCACAATTTTTGCTGGGGTGATGCCAGTTGGAATGCAGAAGAGTATGAACCTGCAACTATCCCATCTGAGGCCTCAGTCACACGGGTGCATCGGCGCCCGCGTTACTGCAGGAAGGAGACGGACGTACCTGAAGACGGCCGTCTCTCTGCAGCGCCGGAGGAAAGAACATGTGACCGGTTCCATTGCGCAGCATATTACATGTGTAATATGCTGCGCAAATGCGTTAATATGAATAGGCCCTAATACAGAAAATTTGTACCAAATTCTTATAGGTTATAATAAGGCTAAATTCCCAAATTCAAAGCTCATGTTCCACAGAACAATTTAAAGTGGTACTGCTGAACATGTCCAAATGTTTGCAGCTGTATGTCTATATAGTTGTATGTGTCTTCCATAGATTGCCATTTACAATGAAGACAAATCAGCGATCAGACACTTATCACCTATATAAATGTCAGGAGAGCTTAAAAGGGTATTCCTATCATGGGAATCCTATTTCAATGTGTTTGAAATCACAAAACAATGCACTCACCCATAAGATGTCTATTTCCAAAATGCTCCATTCTCCAGATATAGCAGCTATTGATTCCGCTGCCCTCTGGTTGTTTACTGCATGTTGAAAGGGAAACAGACCACCTCTTCTATGCAAAGAAATAGCAGAGTACAAGGGTAACTGGTGGTGAAAAGCTAGTGCGCATGCGCTCCTGAGATCCTGGCCGTCAGATTTAGATGAAAGAAGTGTGCAAGCCCCAGTGTCCTCCTCTCTTCTGCTATTTCTTACCATAGAAGGGGTGGTGTGTTTCCCTGGCTACAAGCAGTAAACCACCAGAGGACAGAGGAATCAATAGCTGCACTATCTAAAGAACAGAGCATTTTGGAAATAAACATCTTATATGTGAATGCATTTTTTTACGATTTAGATCACATTTCAGGTAGGTTTCCCGAGATTGGAAAACTCCTTTAAATCTGTGTTATCATAGCTCCAAGGTTTCCATTTTTAAATGATCTATGACAGATCTATTATGATCCCTTTGACAGAGTTACCGTGATTCATTATGATCCTTTTTCGTTTTTACCTCCACTGATTTATAAATGTTCTGTCTGTTATTTGACTCGGATTGTAAAAACGCTAATAGATATTTTGTACTCTGTGTATGTCTTTACAAGCCACGCAAGAAGCACTGCAGAGAAGTTCATGGCTTTGCCACAATTGGCCAGAAGCATTAAAAGTCCTTACTGATGAAGAGGGCATGTAACTGAACTTTCATTTCAGATGTTTGCCTCAAGCTTTCCTTAAGGACCATTGCTCTTTACATTGTATAAATAAGATATATGTTGCACTGTTGTCTAGTGACCCATATATTTTTATGGTAATCACAAATATCAGATGAAGGAAATGACTTATGAGAAACCCACATGTCATTATCAGGCACATTCATTGAATGCAACATCATTAGTATCAATTAAATAGCAAATAGTCTTAAAAAATGAAGTTTGTTGTTTATTTGCTTAAATACTAGGTAACTATTTTATAAAACTAATGTGGGAATACTTTGTCTTTGTAGTAGAATTTGGGAAACATGGGTTCTTTCTGCTTGCTTTGATTAAAACACTTTTTTAAGTTTATTGGAACAAAGTTGGCGCACATCATTGTAAAAGATGAATCTTCACTTGCAGCATGTATACTAAGGTAGTAAAAGCAGGTATTAAAAGGCTATATGGCTTCATTTGACCATGCACATTTGATTAAGATTGGTCACAGTGAAGATAATGATAAATCAAATTGTTCATACAAACAATATGACTATCAACATGCTGGACTGAACTGAAGTTTTAAAAAAGTTGTAAAAGCACAAAATGGGCTGATCCACAGTGAAACACAGCCATGAATGATTGATCGTGCCAAACGCAAATAATCTACATTGCTTTTAGGCAGCTGTTGATCAGTCGTCCATTAATAAGCATGTGCAAAGCTCACTGCATCATAGAAGAGGTCTATTAAAGCAGGGGTCCCCAACTCCAGTCCTCAGGGACCACCAACAGGTCATGTTTTCAGGATAACCTATGGTAATAACACCTGTGGCAATGTCTGATGCACTGACAATAATTACAGCACTTGTGTAACACTGAGGAAACACTTGAAAACATGATCTGTTGGCGGTCCCTGAGGACTGGAGTTGGGGAACACTGTATTAAAGTATTTCTGCTTTAGGGTGCATTCACATGGGCGGGTTTCATGTCCAAGTTCTGCCCGATAGCGATATGAACGGAACTCGTGCATGTAAATTACACAATGGGCTCTGTTACGTGGGGGAGACAAAAAAGGCAGGTTGTGTATGATTGAAAGCACATATGTCCTCTAGCAGAACTGCTAAGTTGGATCTTTCTATTCCTAAACACTTAGCTGATATGAGGCATAATGTCAGGGAGTTACATTTCAGGACTATAGATCGGGTACCTCCCCTACAGTGCGGGGATGACAGGGAACGACTAACGAAGCAAAATGAGCTAAAATGGATATTTGAGTTAGGGACATTATTTCCAAAGTGTTGCAATGTTGATTTTTGGTTGAAACTAGCTTCTGATAATTCTTTTTAATCAAGTTTAATAAATGTTACATTTTAGATTCTTTTCAGTGAGTGGAATGTTTATGGGCCAGATTTGTACTATTGCTTGAAACATTGTATACACCAGGTTACCTGGACACTTGATTGTTAATGATTTACAACCAATGAAAATAGGGGGAGGGCTATATACAGTATATCGCACACTTTGTGTATCATTACACTTGAGAAAGGCAATCTTGTTGAAACGTTGGGAGTTGGCGTCCCGTGATCACTTGTATGGCTGAAGTTTGTTTATATGTTGTGCTTTGCACTTTGTGTTCCTGGACTGTTTTAAAAACAGGATTTTGTGCTTATTCTGACTGTCATTTTTCTTTTTTGCTTGAAGATTGGAAACAATTCAGTCTGATAAATAAAAAAGTAGAAGAAATCAGGAATTGGCACTATACAGCACTATATGAGTATGTCAACTGGGCACACCACTCATGACCTTTCTCACTTGGACACCAAGCTCTTCAGTGCATTGCATAATTACATTTAGTAAATGCCTTGCATGGATACATTCACACACTGTAAATTTTTTGCAGAAATGTATTATGACAAATCATTTTCATTGATCTAAATAGAGCATTTTTTAAATGAAAAGCGCTTGAAATTCTGCAAACGCCATTCAGATTAATGGGACAGTAGATGAAATTTCAGCAAAATTTGACAGGTGTGAGTATACTGTAACAGAATGGCACGGGTCATAGTGGATGGGAGGTATATGTCCCCCAGACTCCTATCATTCCGTGAGAAAGCAGGTCACAGGCTCACCCGCTAGATAATTAATTATTTGCTGCAGTGGGTGGATGTAAAAGGGCAGAGCAAATGTACAGTGGCTGTCTGCTGGAGATGCACACACCTACCTGGACTTGTGCTTCATAGATTTTTAGGCTGGAAGGACTAGCCTACCAGTCAGTAGTGAGGTATATTTACATTAAACTAGACCCAGACAGGCTGGGCATTGGAGGTGGGACCTAGAGCGTGATTTGAGCAGCTTGCTAACTTGGTTTTATTTCCAGAGGCAATGTTTTAAACTCTAGTGTGCTGGGTGCCTTGCTGGTCCCTGGGCTTTTGGTTGTGCCGCACCACAGTTCTTGTTATGAAAGCAGAGAAGTGGAGGAGCAGTGATAGCTGAGGCTGGTTCGTTGTGAGGCTTGTCTGTTGTTTAACAGAAATATGATGACCAACACTTTCACCATTCTAAATGCTTTAATGAGAAATGCCACGATGTAATGAACATGTTGGTGGAATTTGCAACTCCGGTTAGAAAGGCTCATAAACATCTATAGTTGTATTTGCCGCCTCTGGTGGGAATTTTAATACGTTATCCCAATTGAGGAGGGTAAGCATGGCTTTGTTTTAAATGCTCCATCTTGCTCTGCAAATACTACTGTGCGAACCACCACGCTAGTGGTGTGGATATGCAAAATGAAAGTGTTCAGTTTTCTGCAACAAATGATCCTTTTGCTCTGATATTATAATTGCTTGCTTATGTCAATGTTGTCAATGTTGCAATCACACATAGAAAGTTTCATTTGATTCTGGCCACTCATTCTAAATGCTTGATTTTTTTATAATGAGTGTATATCTTGTCAATATTGGTCTTAATAACAGAATTTGTAAACTTAGTATTATTAATATGCTTGATAAGCATAGTCTTTGGGGAATTCAGGGAGCATTGTATCAGGTGCAGAAGCTGATTACTGGCCATGGGATGTAGCTTGCCTCATCAACATTAGGAGATTTTGTCACAAAGATAAGAGAGGTTATACCTTTGGAAAGGGAAATATACGAAAAAATGAGACTGTTTGACTACGTTTGAGGAAATTTGTGGAAGATGGTCTGATATATGTAATGGATAGTTCATATCAATTGCTGGTTGGATAGAGGTAGTGTAGAAAAGTTGATGGGATTTAGAGATGGTGAGGGGAGGAGGTGAGAAGGTTGAGAAGAGTTGGGGTATTCTTTTTCTCTTTGTATGTGTCTGTATATATTTTTTGTTGATGATGAGGGAGATTGTGCTTTATTTAAATATAGCTATCTTTAATTTCATTGTTTGGGTGGGGTAATAAAACTCCAAAACAAATGATCTGATTGAAAAAATGAGCCAGACAGGCAGACCTTTATTTGTAATTTTTCCCTGAAACGTGATTGGAGTTTGGAAGACCCGTGTTCAGACTGTTTGTATTAGAAGCGTGTCATGTTATGTATATCCTGGGTTATCCCAGGCTATTTTCCCCAAAGTACCCATACGTTTTATAGTAATGCTCAAATAACTAGCACTTTCCCAGGCTGAAATAGTTGATCACAAACCCTTGCAATAAGGGCTCCTTCACATGGGCAATGCGATTTTAGGCTGCACACGTCATGGCTGCATCTCCTGTTTAAACGCCCATGCAGACGGTCGGTTGCGGCGTGTACATGCCGCAGCTCAGAATACCGTCAGCTGTGCTAAACTCTCCCCCCTTCCTGCCACCTCTCCGCCCCTTGCCGATTATTGGCAAAAGAAGGGGGCTGGAAGGTGTTAAACTCCTGCCCCATCCTGCCCCCTCCCCTTGCCACCAGTCGGCAGAGGGCAGAGAGGAGGAGAGAAGAGCCGCTGCTAAACTCCCTCCTACCTTCCTTTTTCTGGCAGCTCCCATAGGCTCTCATAGGAATGCACACCGTGTGTGCTATTTTTTTCCGGCCAGGCCGATTTTACGCCCCAAAATATCGGCCATCGAAATAACTGCATTGGAATACAATGCTTCAGATGGTCGCGATTTTCTGAGTTTCTGAGTAGTCTAAGTAAATAACCTCCATTGTGTCTTATTTTCATTCCGCTATAGAATAATCTGATAGTTCAGTGGATATATTGCTTTAAGCATTCTAGATTTCATAGCAGACATATGATTTTCATTTCTTTGTTAAATTCCTCTCATTTTGACATAAGGAGAGCATTGTATCCCGTATCTTGGATTACCCTTGTATGATACTGAACAGGTTTGTGTACTAAAGTATAATAACTATAGGCTGCAATAATTGTATTATGTCAATATGACATGACTCACTAGTAAGTGAAAACAAAGGCATATTTGTAGTGCTCTTCACTGGAAAGGAGAAGTTCCTATTCTCCAGAAATGTTTTCTATGCAGCCTGTTTCGCTGGAACTACGGCTTTGACAGATAAATTACTTTTTAACAAAAAGCAATTTGTTGATAATAACAATTATGTACCCGGATCTACCTGGCTTTATTTGCACAGTGGCTGAACAGCTTCCTCCTACATCAACATTACACCTAAAGATGCATCATTTCTAAATACAACATGAGCGGTAAAGGCAGACTTTATTAAACCCGTTTTAGATATTGCCGTTTTCGTTTACTTGAGGTGGCTATTTTTAAAAGGTGAAGGTACACGAATATTGGTTGTCATTTTTCAATTAGCTTTTCGACAATGGCTGTTAAACTGTCACTTTGCTATTGATTGGACAGGCTGATGTGGGCTGCGTCAGATATTGTAGCTCAACCCTTTTTTCCACGTACAAGTATAAGGCCACTATCACACCCAGTGTCAGCAAAACACAGCGATTTTGATCGCAATATTTTTACCGCTGTTTTCAAACACAGGCAAAATAGAGCAGACCGCGCTTGAAAATTGTGGCGTTAGAAAATGCTGCATTCGAACACAGGTCTGCGAAGCCCCATTGAAATCAATGAGAGCCTTGTACCGCGATTACCACAGCATTCAAAACGCTGCAGTAAAAAGCGCATGTGGGAGAGTGGCCTAAAAGGGGTGTTGCTCCTAGGCAATTCTATATAACTCCTTTAGGGTACTTCCACATCAAATTCCGAATCACGGCCCTATATCTTTCTCACCAATATGCTAATTCACCGCGGATGCGAGGCATTTTTGAATCAAAAACGTCTCACATCACTCTGGGGAAGTAGCGATCGTCTGCTGCAGCTGTCAACTGGATCACAGAGTTTCTCCCATTGTTTTCAATGGGGAAACCTTGCATCGCACCGCATGCACCTAGCACATGGGATGATGATGCCACCGGCTCCATTGAAATCAATGGGAGATGTTATGCAAGGGCATGACAGAAGATAGGGCTGCAGAGACCTCATATCTCCTGTATGTAATTAGATATGTATAGCTGGTATAAGTTATACATTTCCTGTATATTTTCCAGGAAGATAATACTCAACTGCACACACAAGGGAGTCACAGGAATGCCTTCACAACATGGCCATACTTCTGTGGCTGCCCGGTCACCAGATTAATATGTGGGACCATCTGGAACGCCAACTTTAACAATGAGTTTGGATGATCTAGAGCTTCAGTAACAGCATGTGAAGCAATATGTGGCCGGATACCAGACGCAATCTGTATACCTCCATGCCCAACTGTATCACATCTTGTATCCAAGCTAGAGGCGGTACAACAAGGTAGTAGAGCCTCCATGCTCAACTAGATCACATTTTGTATCCAAGCTAGAAGCGGTACAACAGGTTACTAGAGCCTCCATGCTCAACTGTATCACATTTTGTATCCAAGCCAGAAGCAGTACAACAGGGCACTGGAGCCGTACTTCTCTTATAGAGAAGCTCTCCTATCTGGCACCTGGAGGGTTCTGGACATCCATATGCCCTAGAAGAAAATATGGGCATGGCTTGCCCTGATGGGTGAACCCTTTTAAGATACCTCCCGAAAAGCTTACTAACAAGTTCAATGTGAGCTACTTGATATTTCGAGGGAACACTCCAAGAGCTCTGATTGGTGCAAACTGGGGACCCAGATATGCAAGTTGAAAACTGGGTTTTATTTTGAGTTGAAGACAGACAACACATTTCAAGTTTGTACTGAACTCTTCATCAGGTAAATCATCCATCTGACAAAGTGGGGTTACACCTCTCTCTCTTTTGGTTTTACCTGCTTGATATTTGTAGACAAATCATGAAGAAACACTGATGGTGTAAATTTCAAGTATTCTGTTGCAGCCATTATATAAAATCACATTCACATTCTCACTAATGAAATTAGCTATAAAATGCTTTCCAGGGTTATTGCTATAACATGCATGTAGCACAATGCTTGACTGTCCTTAACCCCTTAACGCTCCAATGTGTCCAGTTGCGTCCTGGAGGTTTAGGGTTCGTATGAAGTAGGATCAGGGGTCAACTCTGCTTCATACAATGTGGGCACCGGCTGTTTCTTACAGCTGACATCCACCTGCAACTGCTCCAATCACTGGCAACAGCCGCACTAGTAATCAGAGCTGTGAATTCTAACAGTGGCATTTAAATGCCCTCATCGATGTTCGAGGGTCCCGAATAGCCCCCATGATGATATTGCAGGGTGCCATGCGGTTGCTATGGAAGCTGGGGACCTTCTAAAAGCCCGCAGGACTGCCATGCCTGTGATGGGGCTTGATAGATTGCCTGTCAGATTGCAGTATAATGTAATGCAATGGTATTACATCATACTGCAGGAGCAATCCAACCTTCGCAAGTTCTTGTCCCCTATGGGGACTAAAAAAAATGTAAAAGTTAGTTTTAAAAAGTTTTATTAATTATTAAAAAAGTTAAAAAAAACACACTTGCTATACTTATAATAAAAACAAAATATATTTTGCATTGCTGCGTCCATAAAAGTCTGATTTATCAAAGTAACACATTATTTGTCCCTCATTGTGAACGTCAGCAGAAAAAAATGCCAGAATTGCCCTTTTTTTGGGTCACCCTGTCTTCAAGAAAAATGTAATAAAAGTTGATCATAAAGTAATATATACTCCAAAATGGTACCAACAAAACCTAGAGGATGTTCTTCAAAAAGTGAGCCCTTGCACCTCTATATAGATAGAAAAATAAAAGAATTTCTGGCTGTTAAAAGATGGTAGCAAAAAATTATTAAAAAAAAAATATCTGAATAAGATAAAAGTAGTGCAGCAATAAAAACTATACAAATGTGGTATCATAGTAATCATACTGAGCCCTAGAATAAAGTTATCATATCAATTTTGCTGCACCGTGTACAATGTAGAAACAAGACACCGCCCCCAAAAATGTTTTTTTTCCCATTTCACTCCACTTGGAATTTTTTTAAAGTTTTTAGTACATTATATGGCACTTTACATAGTATCATTTAAAAATACAACTTGTCCCTCAAAAAACAAACCCTCAGACAGCTATGTTGATGGATAAATAAAAGATTTTTTTAAAATGTGGTTAGGAAAAACCGAAGATGGAAAAAAAGGCTGAATCCTTAAGGGATTAATTTATTATAATGTGCTAAAAGGTTTTAGCTGAAGAAGCAGATTATTAGGTTAGAAATTATGGTTGCCTTGAATGTTAAGCTTTGCTTGGCTAATCTACAAATTCTCATACTGACAATAAACCAGCTGCTATGTGGAATATTCTGTCCAGAGTACATCTCTATTTCCTTTAATGACATGTTGTAGAATCCACCAAAGAGCAGGCAGATTATTTTATGGCTATTAACAGGGGAGGGGAGTGACAAACCACTCAGTGTATAACTGTCTGGGGAGGAATGGGGGGGGGGGGGGGGGGGGTAATCCTCTATTGGACATATACAGGACACAACCAATGCCCTGGCTTAGGAAATGATTGACACAAGTGCATCCTCTCCAGTATCCTATTTTGTCTTTGTCATTAGAAAAACAGATTCTCTATGATCAAATTGGTATAATTTACTTATTCTCCCTCACTATCTGCATCAGTCATATCCATAAAACTCTCTTTTGGGTGCGCAACAGTGTATTTGTTGCAGGAAAGGAGAATCAACCTGCAGAAGAAAAAGGAGTGTCCGGCAAATCAAACCGGAAGAAGCGCAATATGGATATTTGTGCAGATACAGTAACAGTATATTATGGAATGCACACTAAATTAATATTGGCACACTTGTAACAATTGCGATTGAGAGAAACTCGCTACAAACATTTACATAATGATTTCTATCAATCAACTTTATCTGCCAGCCAGTGAATTGGGAGCACATCACAGGATGGAGGGGAGAGCTAGTCATGTATAAATAATCCTTGTGACAGACACAGGGCATGGAAACACAATTCCATGTGACAACATACAGTAGTACTCCCTACAGCACAAGTAAGCGCAGCTGGCCCATGTGACTGCGGCTCCATTTAGTTTCCTTAGAAACCATTAAGTGATTCATTTCATACATTGTTGACAGCACATTTTTCTTTGCAGTTTGGGGTCACTTGTCCAAATGCCAACTCTCATTGATTCTGATGTTCACTCACAAAAAATGTCCAAGCCGTATTAGTTTGTATTGTGCATCTCATTACCCAATCAATCTAATTTTCATCTTGCTTATCTCTTATCACTGTGGCATATTATTTGTGGTGATGGCCTCTCAAGTCCTACATTTCATTGTATTTTAATTATGATTACAAATTCATTTCCAATTTTTCTTGATAAAAATGAAAGGAAAATAATTGAAAGGAAAGAAAGCCTAAATGTAAGATTTCATTGTGCAGGTTAACAAAATAATGGATGATTTTTTTTTCAATAAAAGCATTATTTTAACACATAATAGAAGTAAAAAAACACTTTTACTGTAAAAAAAAAGCTAATAATATATTGTTAATATAAACAGTAAACATCCTTTAATGTGGTGTCGGAGGGAACTCTATAAAAATTGGATTATCGGTTGTTTAACTAACTAATGAGCTAGCAGAATTGCACAATTCTATATTGATGTTGGTCGTGACTGCAAAAAAAAAATGGACTAAACTTTGCCTATTTCAGTAAATTGTCAGGATTTTTTTTCTAAAAAATGAAAGCCAATGAAGTGAAGAACGTTGGTTATCGCTTAACAATGGCACCTGTCAACGGGTGGGATATACCCTGTTTCCCTGAAAATAAGGCATACCCTGAAAATAAGACATAGCATGATTTTCCAGAATTTTTGAGGATGCAAAATGATTTTTGAGAATGCTTGAAATATAAGCCCTACTCCAAAATTAAGCCCTGCTAGCAGTTAATTAAAAAAGTCAATTTAAATAGTGTCCAGACAGCTATACATGTAAAAAAGTTAAACCTTTTTGAACAAAAATTAATATAAGACACTGTCTTATTTTCGGAGAAACACGGTATTAGGTAGCAAATTAATAATCGGCTCTTAAAGTTGATATGTTGGAAGCAGAAAAAATGGGCAAGTGTAACGGAAGAGAGGGAAGGCTAGTCCGTCTTGTCTGATTCCAACTAGAGCTACATACTCTAGAATAAATTGCAGAAAATTTTAGTGCAGAACACAGAGTACATCACAGTCACAGACCAGTCAGAGTACATTGCCAAAAGCCCCTACAATGGCAAGTGAACATTACAGAGCAATGGAAGAAGGGTGGGTATTGCTTCCCTAGGGAAGAGATGAATCACACCTGGATGCACTGTGGCAAGAATGCAAGCCGGAGAAGGCAGTTTAATACTCTGGCCAATATTCTGCTGGGAAATATTGCTTCTGTTAGGTTGTGCTGCTGTGACCTGTTATTTGACCCTGGTTAGAGGCTGCTGGTCATTTTACTCACACTGTGTTATTCCCACTCAGAAATGGGTGTTATGCTTGTTAGTCTGAAGTGTTTCTCTCACCCTCCCTGAGGATGGTCTGGACACCTGTTTGTCCCTGTCTGCATCTTATGCAGATCCTATCTTCCTTCCACTTTGACAGGTGCAGCCTCTAGACATCTGATGTCATGTATGGTCAGATGGGTGATTCCTGACACTGTTCCCTTTATGTCAGCATGGTGGCTGATTCTCTTTCCCCCAGATGTGAGGACTAGCTATTGTTTACTAGCTGTATGTATGTGAGTTCTGCATAGGGTTACTGTTCTGTGTGGTATGCATTACCTGGAGTGTTGGTGTGAGCAGCGACAATTTCATTGAGTCTGTGCAGGAGGCCAGAAGTGTGAACCGTCCTATTCTGTGTGTAGGAGTGAACAGTGACATGTTTTGTGCATCTTTCCAGGTTTCTAATCAGGGATAGCCAGGTCCTAGATGAAGACATTGGGGCTGTCCTTATTAGGGCGCCTACCCCACTTTTAGGCAGGGGTCTCCCCACTTCCTCTGACTAGGAAGGGACAGGTATCCTTCTATCTTTGCCTGGAGTGGTGTAATTTGTCTTTGCAGATACTGTGAGTGTGTTTGAAGTTTTACTAGGACACCACCCTGCATCCATGTTGAGGCACGGTGCATTAGCGCCCCAGCGCACGTAACAGTTTCCTGTCATTCATTTGGATCTTACGTTAACACATAGCATACCTAAACATTGTTGCAGACCAAGTACACTCCTTCATGCCAACTGTATTCCCTAATATCACTGACCTGTTTCAGCAGGATAATATACCAGCCACATTGCAAAAATTGTTCAGGAATGGATTGAAAAACTTAACATGTACAAAGTGTAGATTTGGCCTCCAATTTCCCCAAATTGCAACACCACAGGATACCTTCAGAGGTCTTGTGGAGTGTATGCCTTGATGGGTCAGAACTTTTTTAGCTGCACAATTGAAACCTACACTGGCAAGTGGTTTTAATGTTCTACATAATTGTTGTATATCATAGCATGATAATATTATTAGTAACAATGCATTTTTAGAAAGCATGAGTCAGGTCTAAAAATGAGTAGATTGTATCATTACACTGATCCACAATGCACTTTGTGAAGTGCTTTAAAAGCAGCAGTATTATGTCATATACTGCAGCTAAAATATAAAATATGCATTGCCTCCAGCACAACTAGTCAAAACCATTCTCATGTAAGTCTTAGCTATCGGCAATGCATTTAGCAAACAAAACATGCTCTTTAGGAAGCTAAGCTTTTTTCTTCTATGCATCTTGATAACTTCTCCAAGACAGTAGCTAAATGTCAGAAAACCTGAGGCAGTGATACATTCTGGCTCACCACTTACTCAATTTACAGCAATGAAAGGTTTTATGTAAAGTCCTCTGGCACTGCAACAAATCTCTTTTAAGCTTGGCAGCATTAATATAAACAGCACTATCTCATGAATTAAACTGGGGTTACGAGTGCCACATACTGTAGATCTGTAAACAACTTGATTTCAGTCCCAGCTGGATGTTCAGGCTTGGTGTTACCTACGTTTTTGTGTTCAGTCATATGACTGCCCATTGTAATAGATCCAAGTTATGTAGATTAAGTGTGAGCTAAGGTAGTGTCATTTCTTTATGTTATTTACTACGGATGCTAACAAATGGGGACCGTTACTTAGAATGTACTGTAAGTTTTGTGGCATCATTTACATTGTTTCTAACATTAAAATTATTCTATTATATGCTAGCTATTATAGTTAACCAAGCAGTTAGTATTGTTCAAGTGTTCACAAGATCTATCATGCAATTTCAACTATTATGTATAGTAACAAGTGCAGGGGCAAATATACCATAAGAGAAAGTTGCACAGTTATGGGGATGGCACTGCCACCTTTTAAAATAGTTTCCTATTCTCTACTACACATATCCTTTGTATCAGACCGGAATAAAAAAATACATATTACAATAGAAGAACACTTCCGGATTTAAGAGATTTCTACAGGGGTTATGGGTAATTTTATTTATCACTTTGGCCAAGTTGAATTCAAACAACTCTTATAGACATCATGAAAAAATATGTAGAACAACTTCAGTTTCCGTAAGAATCTTTCTTTATTCTTCATATATTAAAAAGTATAATGCTGTATGTAAAGCCCAGTGTTACAGGTGCTAATCAAGCTGGCTGGGTGTGGGGTTCTCCAGCCAGACAATCGCCCAGGTCTGCTGCACATAAATACTAGCTCCCCTGGCTAGAGGTTGCTGGTCATTTTAATCAGACCATACAACATTTAATTAACAGTATTAATGCAAAAAGAAACATCAAATAATGCAGAATATGTAGAAAAAGCCAGCTGTTCTACATGGGTGCCCTTAGCCCTTCTGCTGCCTGAGGCAAATAGCAAAATGGTGTACCTTCACCACACCCCCCCAAAAAAGCATTAATTGACTGATGATATATACACACACATACTTTATTCTTTGTCATCAATCAATTGTTGTTTCGGTTTTCATGGGATGGAGAAGCACATCAAAGCTTGATACTGTCAAAGCTGATACTGGCATGGATATCAACCAACTGAAAGAAGCAGTGCAAAACAAAAAAGCATGGAGGCAGTTAGCCTTAAGGCCCAATGCCCACGTCCGTATTTGCACTACGGGATTCAGAGTGAGCATTCACCTCCTGATTCTGCAGCAAATACTGTCCATAGGACATGCTATGAAAAACGTTTTTCCATGCCCATGAGCGGAAATGAACTGTGATTTCTCGCTCGCCGTCCTTCCCGTGGAGGGTCACAGCAGATGTGCATCTTTGCTGGTGCCGCTCTCTGCACTGCGCATGTGTGGCAGCCAGCACATTCGCAGAGTAGAGAACACAGGTACGCGGGAGTCAATTCCGGGGGAACAGGGTCTGATTCCGCTGCCAGATTTTGCAGTCTGGGCATTAGACCTTAGGGTCACCGAGGGTCATGAATGACTAAATGGCTATCAACAACGGGATGGATAAGCAAACAACAATGATAATTAGAGATTACATCATGTATGAGTAAAAATGTCATTGTTCATAGTCATGGGAAGACCTGTACATTTTGCCAAACTCGTATAGAGAAAAACCCAAGACGTGGTGTTTTTTTCCATTGTGGTTTTTCTTTATTCTCCCTTTCTGGTATTTTCTTTCACATGTGTCTATAATAGATTAGTAGACAAGAAAGTATATATCATAAAATACATTTCAATGTAAAGACTTGCTCACATTTTGTTTCAGGTTCTTTCCCTGGGTTCAATCACTTGCTACTGTATGAATCACTAAAAATTGGGGATCCAGATGGGAACTTGGATGGAACCATAGGCTTTCATTGCTCAAATGGAGACCAATAAGGTCTCAATTTAAGCAGGTTTCCATCTCTGTTCAGCTTTTTTTCCAAAGAGAATAGCATAGTCGACAGAGCCCTTGAGATGGAGTACGAAACAAGATATGAACAGGCTCTAATAACACCATTATACAGTGTACAAACCATAAAAAAGCTAACATGGAAACAGGTAACATGTCATCTTAGAATATTGTATGTTTCGTGTTACACAAGTAGGCAATACTTTTATTTTATGGCCTGATATTATTTGAAACAACCTAAGTGAATATAGAGATTTACAACTAAAACTCTGTAAGATCTGCTGTAATGGGTATTTCTTGCATCTGTCAGTGCGATAGTTTGGTGACAGTTTGAATGTTCTATTTTAACAAACCAGTGAGTGCAAGAATAAATAAGAATTTTTCGTCTTCAGCCAGCTGACACTTGACACTCAGGTTGGCTACCTACTATGTATGAGATGAGCTAAAAAAATACCCTGTTGACTAAGCTATATTACAAAACATCAGTATTTACAGCTTGAATATTCTGAAGTCTTATGTAGGTTCAGAAGTCTAGAAAATATACAGATGTTATGAATAATAGAAATAATAATAAAATTATTATCTTTATATAGAGCCAACATATTTTAATCACAGGATACATGTAGATACAAAATCAGACATTACACACAATATAACCAAACAATATAAACAAAATATTTTGAAGAAAAGGAGTAAGGCTGGGTTCACACAGGGCAGATTTGCCGCGGATTGCCGTTGCGTATCCGCACTGTGGCAAAATCGCTGCATTTGCAGTGCAATGCAGCACAAATGAGATTTGCCAAAAAGCTGTTCTCACAGGCCGGAATTTTTCCGCACAGCCGCAGTGCGGAAATGCAACTGCTGCACGGTTTTAAAAGATGCAGCATGTTCATTCTTCGGTCTTTTCCGCAGCGCTTTTTTGTCCATAGACCTCTATGGACGCAGCCAAAACTGCACCAAATACGCGGCAAAAAGTAAAAAAGCGCTACGGAAAAAAATGCACGAAAATCCGCAAGCCCAAATTAACCTTTGAAGCGGTTTTGCCGCAGAAGCAGTTCTTCTGCAGCAAAACCGCAACGGAAAAACCGCGGCAAATCTGCCCTGTGTGAACCCAGCCTAAGGGCCCTGCTCACAAGAGCTTATAATCTATGAGGAAACAGCGTTGACACAAAAGATAAAAGTGCCTGTCTTGTATAATGATGCAGCCGTCGACTTCTCCATGAGCCAGTCACTAGCTAGTCTCTGTGCATGTACAGATATGCAAAAATGTACAGCTAGAAATGCCATTAGGTGTATGGAGCAGGGGCGTAGGTAGCACTGGAGCAGAAGCTTCTTGGCCCCAATGCAAAACCTGTAACAGGGCCCCCAACTATAATGCTTTATTTATAGTACTGGGATCCCTATATGGAGAAGAGAGGCCTTATGGGCCCCCTAAGGCTCCTGGGCCCGGGTGCAACCGCATCCCCTATAGTTACGCTCCTGCACTGGAGATAAGAGGCACCTGCCCCGGACCTCTAGCTCTGTGCCGTGATTTCCTGGGCAAGTGCAGCTTTCAACTGTATCAGCTTCTGCAGGGCACCGAAACAATGGATAACTATGGTAGAGCCAGGAGTCAGAGGCTCCCTGATCTACCTTTCTCCAGTGCCAGAGCTACAGAGTATAAGTTAAAGAAAATAAACATTGTAATCACCTATCCCCGATCAGCGCAGCATCTTTTTTCCTCCCTGTGCTGTTGCCTGGCCAGTGCAGGAGGCACTGTAGTGACATCATCATGCCTAATGCGCTGGGACAGTGACAATGCATGGAGGAAAGAAGATGCTGCACTGATAGGGCATAAGATTAGTATAATGTTTTGGGTTTTTTTTCTCTGGGGCACATAATTTGAGCATGCTCAAAGAACAGCACTACAGGGCCGGAGACAGCACAGAGAAGACGTGGCTGAGCCTCGGCAGCTGAAGGGAGATGAGTATCTACCATATTTTTTGCTTTATAAGACGCATCGGATGATAAGACGCACCTGGGTTTTAGAGGAGGAAAATAGTAAGAAGGTACAGGTCCATAAAATGGAAGAATCTGTCTCAAAATGGCCGCTAGATACAAAATGGAGCATTATAAGATGTAAATAAGCTTGTGTGTAGTGAAACAATAATTCAAGCAGAAATAGCTTTAGAGCATGAGATTCGGTGCAATGTCTAATGATGTGTCTCTTTTCTTTTTCATGAGAACCAAGTCTGGACACAGTTGTTATCAGAAAAAGGTCTCCCACAGCTCCATTCGCAGACTTGGACAAAGGAACTGACTGTACTACAGCCACCTGAATCACAGAGTGGATACAAGGGAGGACGATTACAGATATATTCTCACTACGCTGATTGCTGAACAATGCACGATTCTTGATGTTTTTCTAAGCCAATAAGATTAACCCCATGACTAATGACGTATTCCTTTCCTGTATTAGAACTATACCAAGTCAATAAACGCTCAGAGTACGTACGCCTTAAGCAGAGTGAGCTATATACTTGCCGGGGCTCTCTCTACGTATCTGAGGAGAACTAGAAACTGACTCTTTGTGTGGTTCTTGGCCTCCGTGGTGTACCGGATACGAATTGATTTGGAACCCAAGGCTTGAAAGGTTAATGTGACCTTAGCGGTCCTTAACAACTGGCGTAGTCGGCAGGATTTACTGATTGACTCTTGTGTCACTCATCAGACGACGACATCAGACTGGGAGGACATATATCCACTGTGCCAAACCAGAGGACTGATCAACCTCACACACAGCCCGGTAAGTGTCATATTTATTATATGATGTCTGCCGTTGGTCTGTTTTGGCTCAGTTGATTGACAGACTCCTAGGTCAGTCGGATGTTTGATGTTTGACATCATAGTTGTCATCGGTAAAGAAGTTTACCTCAGGTCTTGGGTACTCTTAAGTGACACCGAGGGACAGAATCTGTAATTTGACTATATGCATATATATGTGTTTTCATTGTGGGTCCATTAGGACTGGCTGTTTAACGGTACAGGGCATTTTGGCTGTTTAACGGTACAGGGCATTTTGGCTGTTTAACTGTATCGGGCATTTTGGCTGTTTAACTGTATCGGGCGTTTTGGCTGTTTAACTGTATCGAACGTAGAAGTCTGTGAACACTACGTCATCGAGGACAGGGCATTTAGACGTGGAAGTCTTTGAACACTACGTCTTGTTGTATTGTACGTAATAACATGTTGAAGTTCTTTAAGAAGAAGACTACTGATCAGGGTCTCCTGGATCCTGTCCACTTGGTGTCATGTAGAGCAGGCAAAAAGTTAAGAAGTTATGTGAAAGGGCGTCAGACGTTAGAGTTCTTACATTACATGATTGAGCATAAGGCTACAGGCATACCAGTGAGAAAAGGGTCTCAGGCAGTTATATATACTTATAATTAGGCCGTCGTAATATACAATGTTTAAATTGTTAAGAAGAAGACTGTAGATGATGGTCTTTTGGATCCTGTCCAGTTGGTAGTATGTAGAGAGGAGTTGAAAATGCAGAACATGTGGCGTTATCAGAAGGTGCCAGCATATGTGTTATCTATGAGTCTAAATGCAGGGAATAGTTCACATTCACAGAGAGCTGACAGTTGTTTTGCAAAGGTGGGGGCTGTCGGAGAAGGCTTGGAAAGTGTGTTAGCTGATAATGAAGGAATTTTTGTTGATAGACGATTGCTCAAGTTTGCAGAGAAAAATGTTTCAGTAAGTGACGTAAAGTTGAAGTAAGAAAGTTGCAATTTCAAGATGGCGATTATTCATATGCTTTGAATTGAAGACAAAGGAAGGCAGCCCTTCTTCACCATCTGAGGGCACCGCCCCGGCCGTGTCATGGACGATGTTTTTCTCCCTTTGCCCTGCCCCTAGATGGCCGTGTTGTTATTGGGGCCAATACCAGTCGGTATATCTTGATACGTGTCTAGTATGTAGTATTCCTGGACCCTCCCGTCACCATCGCCCAGTCAGGCCACACCTTCGGTGGCCATTTCAGTGCCAGCCATGGCCAAGCGGCCATTTTAGCATCTGCTGTAACAATACCTTCAGTTACCGCTCAGACGTCATCTTAGCTCCACAGCAGAGATGAGCTGGCTTCTGACCTCCCATCTATGTATGTTTTTACCTGGCATACCAATTCTGCGCACTGCAATGACGAGTGCCTTTTCTGAATTTTGCATAGAAACGTTCAAGTCCCCTCATCCCACCTGCAAATAGCCTCCTCCCGATTATCTGTTCTACAGTCTGTGTTTAGCACCCCCATCCCAAGTAGGTCTGTGCTTAAAATTTCCCATAAATGTAGTTGTTGCTGGAAAAATCTTTTCCACTTTGCAAGGGGAAAAAATGGAGGAGAAAGGGAATCCTCTAGTCTGTGTCCCCCTATGACATAAAGCAAGTTCATGCAGAGTCTGCAGACAATTATGTGACAATTAACCACCGTGCTGTCTGTCCTGTATGTCTTAATGTCCTAACATTGTGTCATTGCTGTACGTGTTGTCCATTCCTCATAAGTCAGATACTGCTGAGAAGAAAGGTCGCTAGGATCGCAGACGGCAGTAGAAAAGCTTACAGAAGGAAGGAGAGGGTCAATATGTAATAATATATATATAGGAATAGATAGAGAGTTAATGCTTGATTTGCGAAAAGCTGCAGCTGCAAGTGGCCCCCCTTGTCTCCGAAAGGGGGGGAGGTATAGTGAGGAGGAACAGAGTTTAGTGAGACTTGCAGAGAAGGAATGTGTGCTTCTCAAGGCCAAAGATTAGAGCGAACCCTGGACAGTAATTAAGTTTGCTTGAATAGAATAGAACCCGTAATGAATCCAGTGAATCTTACTGTTTTTGCTGTTCTTTGCGTAAATGTCAGTTCTGTGATTGGTTGGACATGTACATAATTGCTAAATGTGTGTTCCTTTTATGGGAAATATTAGTGTTGTGGAATCTGTTGTACATCTCTAGTATTACAGACAGTTAAAGTTTGACTGATTCCAGGGAGAGGTGGTAGTGATTGAATGCATTTGTTTGCAAGATGAGGACAGTTGCATCATACGCGTTATCTCCTGGTGTGAACGGTGTGCATCCTAGTGCAATGTATCCACAATTTCCTGAACTCTGTAACGGCGCAAACATTGTGTGTGTGGTGAATCATAGGCATTTGAATGAGAGAGCTAGACTTGACCGCATGGATGGATGAGAGTTAATGACCCGTGTTCAGACTATGATGAATGTAAGATGTGTGATGCAGATATTGACTGGGGATACAAGTTTTTCTCCCCCCCTTCTGCATATGCAGACTGTAAATTTCCAATGTGGATAGATGTTTGTAGAATATTCTGCCCTGATGTAATTCATGTATCTGTTTTTGGTACTGATATCTTACAGGCGTTATCTGCATCCATCAAATTCTCACCAGATTGATCAGTACGGGTTGAGACCTCAGGTGCCAGTTCAGAAGAGTCTTGTAAACTAACTGCTCCAACAAACACCCCTCTTTTTCCAGTCCAGAAAAGATGCTGAAGGGTCAGCCAGGCGCCTACCACATGTAGGCGCTGTGTGCTGTCGGCGCTGTGTGATGTAGGTGCTGTGTGCTGATAATTTGGAAGCCTGCCAACAGGCCACAATTTCACTGTTAATTTTTCTTGCAGAAAATGTCTGTAAAGCCTCTAAGGACAAACTCCAGTTCTGCAAAATAAAGGTTGTTCTCCTGGGTCATTGTTTAGGCCAAGGAACTGGACATCTGACAGAGGAACAAAAGGCTGCTGCCCAGGCCATTCCTGTACCTACATCTGTTGCCAAACTCCGCACCTTTCTGGGCCTTGTTTCATATTGCCACCCATGGTTCTACTCAGTTTTCTCTCTTATGCAACCACTCTATGACTGTCTTTCAATTATTCTTTTCTCTCTCACCTCTGAAGCAACTCTCTAGTCTTGGGTATTCCCAACTACACTTTACCCTTTTCTGTACTGAACTTTCTAGCCATGTGACGGCAGTGTTGACACAAAAGCACGGAGGACAACCACGGCCACTTGGATACTACTCCATGAGGCTGGATCCAGTGGCTCGAGGAGCTCCCTCATGTGTTTGTGCGGTGGCAACAGTACAGCCAATGGTTGACAAACCTTCTGAGTTGGTATTGGACTACACCCCCCCCCCCCCATTCCTTAGTGGTCCTCACCCCTCATGTCATTCGGAGCATACTCACGCAAGTGCAACCCAAGCACTTATCTCTGGCCTGTCAGATCCGGCTACAATGTGCTCTTTTGAACCTGGCTACTCTTCTTTTCATTGAGTATCCTGGTTCACAGGGGGGAGGAGAAGGCATAGGTGATCTAGGTATTGCAGGTCAGCTATTTTTAAATTGTTTGCAACAAGGTTCTGATCTATTTGAAATAGAATATCAGCCTGATTGTTTAGCAGTGATGCAACAAAAAAATGTAAGTTTTAAGAGGTTACTGAAGCCCCTCTTAACAATGCATATTTTGAGTTGTTTTTTATAGATGGTCCCAGGGTGAGGATGGACGACTCCACACTGGATATGCAGTGGTCACACAACAAGATGTCCTAAAAGCAGAAGCTCTGCCTCCGCATGTTTCAGGACAAGAAGCTTAACTGAAGGCCCTCACTGAGGCGTGTAGAGTGGTAGAAGGTAAGACGGCAAACATTTACACTGACTCCCGGTATGCATTTGGCATAGCTCATGATTACGGCCCAACATGGAAGGCCAGACAGTTTTTTACCTCAGCAGGACAGCCAATTAAGAATGGTGCAGCGGTGCAGAGTCTCACAGAGACCCTACTTCTACCTAACAAAGTGGAAAGCTCACACCAATTCCTATACCGGAGAAGCAAGAGGCAACGCCATCACAGACCACACAGCAAAGGCAGCGGCCCTCAAGCCGTGGAAGAAAAGAAGAATTTGACTAAACTTTGGACATTGACTAAACTTTGGACATTGACTAAACTTTGGATATTGATAAAAACTTGGACTTTGATATGCTAAAGACTTTACAGTCACAAGCCAGCAAGGAAGAAAAAGACAAATGGACTAAATATGGGAGCAGCAGAAACAGGACAGTGTATGGCGAACAGTAAACAGAACTTGCCTACCACGGTCCCTGTGCCCCATGATGGCCCAGCTGACGCACGGAAAGACGCACCTCCCAAAGCAGCAATGATGTCGACGCTTGAACAAGGATGGGTGGCTCCTGGGTTTTCTGTAGCTGCTGCATCATTTGTCCAATTTTGCATGATCTTTGCCGTAAACAACAGGGCAGAAGTAAATTTGCCACATAACGCTTGCCTAGACCACTCTACCCATTTCAGGGATTGCAAATTGGCTACATTCAGCTCCCACTTGTTGGGAAGTATGAATATGTGCTTGTTGTTGATTTCTTTTCAGGTTGGAGACCTACCCTGTTACCAAAGTAAATAAGCAGGTAACCGTACAGAAGCTCATGAATGAGGTAATCCGCAGATATGGGGCACCGGAAGTGATTGAGTCAAACAAAGGTACAAACTTCACAGGTGAAATAATGCAACACATCATGTCTGCTTTGGGTATATTCCAGGCTTTTCACACACCCTACCATCCACGGAGTAGTGGGAAAGTAGATCCATGGGCAATGAAGGAAACGGGCAAATCTTGAATTGAGTGTCTTCCATTAGTTCTTTCCCAGGAGGGTACATGCCACAGTAGCCAAGTTTGGGAAATGATTCTCTTGTTAATTTTGTCATAGGTCTCTCCAAGGAATTGTCAATAACGCATTCTGTGGTCTCTGCTTCTCTCTCAGGTCCTACAGACGAGCGTCACAATCTGAAACCAGGTGGCAGGTTTGATCCACATATGTATATATATAGATGCAATCAGAGTGCCAAGGGGGGGTGCCAGATGAGTTTAAAGCCAGGGATCAAGTTAAGGCCGGATTTGAGTCCCTGTTTGGAATAGTAACCATCAATAAGAATGTTGATATATATTACAACCAACAAAGGTTCGTGAACTATACAAGAGATGCACTTCAAGGGCTTGCTGATCAATTAGGCCCCACAGCCACCATGACTTTCCAGAACCGAATGGCTCTGGATATGATACTAGCCGAGAAAGGTGGTGTTTGTAAAATGATTGGTGAAACTTTCTGTACGAATATTCCAGATAATACAGGCCCCACAGGTAAAGTGACTATTGCAATAAAGAAATTGGCCACATTGTCAGAAGAGCTGAAGCGTAATTCTGGGATAACTAACCCCTGGGATGAGTGGTTTGCATGGACCGGACAATGGAAACAATTCTTGATGCAGATAGGAATAGGTATTCTGGTTACTCTTATCATACTCCTGCTACTTTCTGTCTGTATTGTACCCTGCATAAGACGCTCCTGTGCTAAGCTTACAGATCAGATGGTGCCTGTTGCTCCCGTATATGTTGATGCGGAAACCCCAGGTGATGGCTATATGCCTATAATACAACAGAGCGATTTGTCCCCTTATGGATCTGTCTCAGCAGAAGCAGGGGCGACCACTCTAGTTTCCCAGCCATTAGTATAGAATAGCATGTGTGTTGTAGATCCCTTCTGTGTCCATCAGGTCTTCGCGTTTAGTTAGTTAGGATTAGTTGTCGGGGAAGGGATTAGCCCTTGGACAGCTGACCAACAATGATAGGTAGGGCATAGATCATAAACTAGAGATAGGGAAAGCAAACCTTACCCCGCCCAGTAGAAGTTATAAGGTATTGTTTATTTTGAGACAGTTTCTAGGGGGGTTTGAGAAGGTACAGGTCCATAAAATGGAAGAATCTGTCTCAAAATGGCCGCTAGATACAAAATAGGAGCATTTTAAGATGTAAATAAGCTTGTGTGTAGTGAATCAATAATTCAAGCAGAAATAGCTTTAGAGCATGAGATTCGGTGCAATGTCTAATGATGTGTCTCTTTTCTTTTTCATGAGAACCAAGTCTGGACACAGTTGTTATCAGAAAAAGGCCTCCCACACCTCCATTCGCAGACTTGGACAAAGGAACTGACTGTACTACAGCCACCTGAATCACAGAGTGGATACAAGGGAGGACGATTACAGATATATTCTCACTACGCTGATTGCTGAACAATGCACGATTCTTGATGTTTTTCTAAGCCAATAAGATTAACCCATGACTAATGACGTATTCCTTTCCTGTATTAGAACTATACCAAGTCAATAAACGCTCAGAGTACGTACGCCTTAAGCAGAGTGAGCTATATACTTGCTGGGGCTCTCTCTACGTATCTGAGGAGAACTAGAAACCGACTCTTTGTGTGGTTCTTGGCCTCCGTGGTGCACCGGATACGAATTGATTTGGAACCCAAGGCTTAAAAGGTTAATGTGACCTTAGCGGTCCTTAACAACAGAAGAAAAATATTTTGAACTCCCCAGACCAGGCAGTGAGGGAGGTATATATACCACTAGGTCAACCTGTCATTCAGGATCTAGGAAAGCTGAGTATAAATGTAATGGTGATCTCATTACTTGTCATCCAGCTTTCCAGGAGCCCTGAATCCCACGTTGAATAGTTATGGAAATGCATGTGGTATGCATGCTTGCATAACTCTGCAGTTGGTATTCAGGATCTTGGAAGAGCTGAGTGACAATGTAATGATTCCATTAGTTGTCACCCAACTTTCCAGGAACCCTGCATGGCATGTATCATTATGGTTATGTATAACTAGGCACAAATAAATACAGGCAGCGCTTTCTCCCTCTGCCCCTCCCTCTCCTATGTAGCTGGCAGATATGAGAGTGTCTGTGCATACAGCTGACTGCTGAGGCAGGGGGGAGCAGCAGCTCCCTCTCACTAATCAGCTGTTGTATGGGTGCTGGTGTGGAGCGGACCTCCTATCTTTATCACACTGCCAGCAATATAGCAGGAGCCACCTGTCTGTACAATAGCTTCCTGCTCCTCCCCCGCCCCCAGCAATCAGCTGTTGTACGGGTGCTCTGCTCTCTGCTCCTCCCCCCGCCCCCAGCAATCAGCTGTTGTACAGGCAGCTCTGCTCCCTGCTTCTCCCCCGCCCCCAGCAATCAGCTGTTGTGCAGCCACTCTGCTCCCTGCTCCTCCCCCGCCCCCAGCAATTAGCTGTTGTGCGGCTGCTCTGCTCCCTGCTCCTCCCCCGCCCCCAGCAATCAGCTGTTGTGCAGCCGCTCTGCTCCCTGCTCCTCCCCCGCCCCCAGCAATCAGCTGTTGTGCAGCCACTCTGCTCCCTGCTCCTCCCCCGCCCCCAGCAATTAGCTGTTGTGCGGCTGCTCTGCTCCCTGCTCCTCCCCCGCCCCCAGCAATCAGCAATCAGCATATTTAAAGCCCTTTGCTGAAATCCAATGACAGGGTGCCAGCAGCAGGATCCTCTACCGCAGCTGTCATGTGTGACAGCTGCGGTAGGGAATTGAAGAATTCCTTTGCTGCATCTGTCACAGATGTGGCAGGTACAGCAGGGAATTCTTTTTACTAGCGGGGATGAAGGAAACATCTGCCGCATGCAACAGATGTGTTCTTCATCCCCGCGGGGGACATGTGGTTTTTTTTTTACACTAAAATTCTTGTTTTTCAGGGAAGGGCTTATATGTAAAGCCCTTCCATGAAAAACCATTCAGGGGTGCCATCAGACCATTGTCTTCAAATGAGCCACTGGCAGCAGCTGCGGCTCCATTGAAAACAATGCACGCAGCTACATACACGTGTGTTTTTGCTCGTACAGAGGTACGCACCTATGTACGCACAAAAACATGCTCGTGTGAAGCCACCCTAAGGGTATGCTCACACGTAATGGAAATGCTGCGGATTTTCTTCAGTGGAAAATCCATAGCATTTCCGCATCATGAACTGTGTCAAAATCCGCACCCTTGGTGCCACTAAAGTGAATGGGGAGGTAGTGTGTATACATAGCCACTGATACTATAAACTTTAAGACAAACCAAGGCTGGATTGTGATACAACCTCTTTAAAGTATTTGCCAAATTCCACAGGACACATTCAGTGGTCTTGGCTCAAAGATGTTTTGGTGTTATGAAGGAAATACACTGATCAGCAATAATATTAAAACACATGCCTAATATTGCGTATTTTTTAGATTTGTATATTTTTTAATAGATTCAGTCCTAAAACTAAGTAAAAACTATTTGCCATGTGTGTGACAATATATAGTAAATATATACTCTATTTCCCAAAAATAAAACAGGGTCTTAGATTAATTTTTGCTCCGAAAGATTTTACTTTTTTACGTGTATAGCTGCCTGGACACTATTTAAATTGACTTTTTTATTAACGGTTATTAGGGCTAATTTTTGGAGTAGGGTTTATATTTACAGCATCCTCAAAAATCCAGAAAACTCATACTGCATCCTCACAAATCCTGAAAAATTATGCTAGGGCTTATTTTCGGGGGAAACAGGGGTATTAGTGTAGATTATTTTGTGACTGGCACATGTGTAAGAAACATACTGCTGTCTTTGCTAATAGGACTCTTATATGTGTGCCCCAATGTTTTACAACACATTAGTGTGAATAACTGCATGCCCTGTGCAGCTGCATTATCTTTGTTGGCTGCCAGGAGCAGACCTGGCATGGTGCTCTGTTGTTAAAGCCAACATTTCATCAGCTGAAACGTTCTTTGAATGGTGCATTCTAAGATGTCCTATTACTAACCACTGTTGTACTGTTCGTTATCTGTGGATTTGTTGCACATCTGTTATTTGGTGCATGGCTTGCCAGTATTCACTATCCTCACTCATAAGCCATGTTTTTTTATCCATGCATCGCTTACTGTACTTGCCAACATATATCAAAAGTATCATTATTTTAGCCAAAGGCTAGGTTAAAGATTATCTTATCAGTTTTGTTGTAACCTGATAGTCACATCTGCTTCCCTTGCTAGTTTTCCTTTGTATCCCAAGGACACAGGTAGAATTGACATTGGTAAAAACAAATGTATATGCTTAGAGTCATAGGACCTATATGAATGGAATGAGATACAGTAAAACCTGTCCGAAAGACATCATCTTTGCACTCCAAACCCTCATTTAAAGGGCCACTCTGGTGATTTTTTTCCATTCATTATGTAGCTATCCCCCAGTATATATAAGTAGCTATCCTCCAGTATATATAAGTGGGCTATTATTACCTCGGTTAATTTTCCCTTTCTATGTAAAACTCTTGGTCTCTTTTTCCTCAGATGGTCATGTTATCTCAATTCTCACTAGCTCAGCTCTACTTGGGGTTATGCTGTCTGAAAATGGGCAATTTTTTAGTCTGTTTGATGCTTTTATATGGAACCTACCACAGAAACTGCCTAAAGGGGGACATGGACACTCCTCTCCCGGTTACTGGTGATGATCACACAGCTCCTGTCACACAGGTGTAATAGAGGAGATCACAGCTCATTCCCTTGACTGTATACTTATGGTCTGTAGCTTATTCAGGTGAATATAGAAGGTAATGATAAGTAAACTGTTCCCCCAGCAGTTATAAATGGTTTAGCCTCTAGCTAATGCTGTGCTGATGCATCTTGCGATTTATTTGAAACTGAAAGTAAAAAAACTTATCATCAAGACAGTGGTTAATAAATATCAGGAGGCTGCACTACATGGAAGTGACTGCAATACACAGAGGAGACCTCCAGAGTATGACATGCAGTCAGGCGAGGGAGGCAGGGATGGAAAAATGTGTTTTAGCTGGAGTGGCCCATTGTGATGGATTTTACATTTTCTTATATCATGTATATTGCCATCTTCATGTGGAGGACTACCTCTCCAGATTAACATTTTTGTACTACATACTTCACAGGTTGTGTAAAGGAGGTCTCATTGTATACTGAAGGAGGGATTTACTGAAGACATATGAAATTCATTTATAAAGTTGAATAGAAGAACAAGTCAGTGTTCCATAGCTTTTTCTTATTGATTAAATAAGGGAAAAAAGAGAAAGAAATATTATATAACCCTATTCTAATACATAGCATGTTCTAACAGAATAGTTACATACTAGAGATGAGCGAGCATACTCGGTAAGGCGATATACTCGAGCAGGGGCGTAACTAAAGGCTCAGGGGCCCTGATGCAAAATGTGAGCTGCCCCCCCCCATCTGTATCTGTACCCGTACCCATACCTAAACCATGCTGCACAGAGACATAACTTGAAGCTTCTGGGCCCCAATGCAAAACCAGTAACAGGGCCTCCAACTATAATGCTTTATTCATAGTACTGGGCTCCCTATATGGAGAAGAGAGGCCTTATGGGCCCCCTAAGGCTCCTGGGCCCGGGTGCAACCGCATCCCCTGCATCCTCTATAGTTATGCCCCTGTACTCGAGAGATCATCGCCTTTTTCGAGTACCTGCTGGCTCGTCCCTGAAGATTTGGGGGGGCCACGGGGGTGAGCGGGGGGTTGCAAAGGGGATCGGGAGGGAGAGAGAGAGGGATCTCTCTCACTCTCCTCCCTGCTCCCCCTCGCTGCCCCGCTCCGCCCCCAACCCCTGTGGCCCCCCCTGAATCTTCAGGGACGAGCCAGCAGGTACTCGAAAAAGGCGATGCTCTCTCGAGTAGATCGCCTTACCGAGTATGCTCGCTCATCTCTATTACATACCCACTGAATGTTTAGCACATTTATTAATTTGTGAATCATTCCTGCTCTGCCTTGTTCCCATATTAACAATACTTGATTGCAAATTCAAATATGTTGCAACCTAACATCTAGGGAGTATTTTTATCAGCTTCATTAGATTGTGATAGCAGGTTTGCTGGAAGCCCTGATGTGTCAGCAAATTAACTGACTTGCGTAAGCAGGTACTACATGGTATTCCATTCTTTTCCTACGCAGATGGAAAACGTCATTGGGGATCTCCTTCCTCTAGCTTCCTAACAAAAGAGAAATACAAGCTCCTCATTTGTAAAGAAAAGATGGAAGACTAATCTATTTAAAGCTGCGAATTCTGTGCCTAAAGTGCCTGTTGCTGGAGCTGAAGTATTACGTACTACAACTCCTATTTACAGCATAACAACTAATGCACAATAACTATTAACAATCTCCGTCGCTATATATAAGCATTAGAGGATAGAACTGACAAATCTTTCTCCATGCAGCGAGGCCCTTCAAATGTCCTTCAGAAAGAATCCCAAACTATTCACACAGGTTCATTGTAAGTGCTCCGTAACACAATGTGCTGTAGATGTAATTATTAAGGACTCTGTGTTCTGATAACAATGAAACTTAGCATGGAAGAAAACTGGAAAAATAAACTCTCAGGCACTTCAATTTGTCCTCGTTATTAATAGATGCAAAAGAATTTAATGCTACCAGAGAACTGCTTCATATTCTATTAGATCAAAGTTTATTTAACTAATTCACATTAACATACAGTGTAAGACTGAAAGCCTTTATTAAACTCTTGGTGACCTTATTCCACATCAAAATATTCCTAACTGGCTTTGTATCATATTTTTCTTAATTTTATGTCTCCCTTTTATCTTTTCTTTTTACTTTGTCTGGATTTACATTTATGGACTACTATTTTCTTGTAGTGAAGAATTCTGTGACCCACGGGCATCACTGTATGTTGTACAAGGAAATACTCATTTCAGAACTTTACAATTTACATAGTGACATGCGTGTTAACAAAGTTATATAGGTTGAAAGTAGAAAAGCTTCAAGTTCATACTAATGTCAAATCCTTCTAGGGACTGTAGGCACTTTTAACTCTTGGGGGATGGGGGTAAATTTCCTGAATTAAATTAATTCAATACGTTCTTGTTAAAGCAAGGTAAAATCCTAGCAAGTTTGCTGAGAAAGCTTTAAATGGTCACTGACTTTAAAAACAACTTTTGCTTCTAGCCAATGGGATAACTAGCAAAGGTGACATAAAATGACATCTGAAGTGTCGATCACTAGAGGTCTCCTTCTAACTATTCATTGCCTGTTCTCATGTGAAGACCATCACTAGCAACAGAGATAATAAGACAGAAGATGGAGTGGAGGAGGGCGATGCCGCGTGCTGCACATAGAAGTCTACGGAGAAGATAGAGGAAGAAGAGGGAGAGAGAACACAGCTGTGCTGCAGCAACTAGTTGATAAGTGTCTGCTGTCTCTGACAGCTACTGAGATCATGTCTAAATTTATGTTTATGAGGTGTGCTACAGTGGGATAGAGAATAAGATACTCTGCTCTTGTCTGTGCAAACTATCTACAGACATTATAGCAGCAGTCTTGACCCACCATCTTAGGGACAAATAAAATGAGAGATGGAGCCTTCAGAGAGGAAAACGTGTGATTAATTCAGAATACTAGTCATATAATGGCCATGGACTGAGTACATCTCTGAGTACACCTCTCTTAAATAAAGTCTCAGGTTCAACTAATCAGTTAGCAGTCAAATCCCAATGCTCAGAACTTACAACTTTGCCCTTTACCATGCCAAACACGTTTATTTTAGCACTCTCACCTCATCACTATGCAATAATCCATAAGGACTCTTTGATACTTTTCCCTTTCTCCTTAGTCCAAAAGTGAAACAACCTATGACCTCAGTGCTGAAGACATGGCTGCTTATGTCAAAGAGAAAATTGACAACATCCAGCAAGAAATAATTCCCCAATCCCAGAATAACTTTGATCCCCTTCCCTCATGCACTTCCTCTAGTACACTCTCAACATGTGACCCAACAGAAGTAGTCTCCAAGCTCCTCTCTTCTTCTTGCCCTACTACCTACATTAGTGACCCTCTTCCTTCACACCTCATTCAGTCTCTCTTCCTGGCTGTCATTACTCACCTCACTACAATATTTAACCTCTGTCTTTCTTCTGGTATCTTTTCTTCCTCATTTAAACATGCCATCACATCCTCATTACTGAAAAAAAACGTGTCTTTGTCAATACTGTGCCGTCAACTACTGACTTGTCACTAATCTCTCCTTCAAGGTTTAGCCCTAAATCCTCGCTTCTTTTTTATCTAAACAGCTCCTATTGGACAATCTATCAGCATATATGTCTTTCAGTACCATCTCTACACTAGCAACACCAATGTATATACTACTTCCAGGACATCACACCTTCGCTACTAGAAAATGCTAATGATTGTCTGCTCTCTATAAAATTATGTCCGCTCTCTACTTGAAACTGAAGCTTTCAAAAGCTGAACTTCTTGTGTTTCCACCATTAAAGGGGTTGTCCCGCGCCGAAACGGGTTTTTTTTTTTTTCAACCCCCCACCCCGTTCGGCGCGAGACAACCCCGATGCAGGGGTTAAAAAAGAACACCGGAGAGTGCTTACCTGAATCCCCGCGCTCCGGTGACTTCTTACTTACCTGCTGAAGATGGCCGCCGGGATCTTCTCCCTCGGTGGACCGCAGGGCTTCTGTGCGGTCCATTGCCGATTCCAGCCTCCTGATTGGCTGGAATCGGCATGTGACGGGGCGGAGCTACACGGAGCCGGCATCCTGCACGAGCGGCCCCATTGAGAAAAGAAGAAGACCCGGACTGCGCAAGCGCGGCTAATTTGGCCATTAGACGCCGAAAATTAGTCGGGTTCATGGAAACGAGGACGCTAGCAACGGAGCAGGTAAGTGAAAAACTTCTTATAACTTCTGTATGGCTCATAATTAATGCACAATGTACATTACAAAGTGCATTAATATGGCCATACAGAAGTGTATAGACCCACTTGCTGCCGCGGGACAACCCCTTTAACTTACCTACCTAAACCTGATATTTCAAATTCGGTCTGTGGTACTACTATAAAACCTTTGGAAGCGTACCTGTTTTGCTAGGGTCATATTTGACCCAGATCTTTGATTCACTTCCTATGTTCCATCACTTGCACGCTCATATCACCTGCACCTCAAAAACATCTCCAGAATCCACACTTATCTTACTGTGGATTCATCATAACTTCTTGTTGTTGCTTTGATCCATTCTTTGCTTAATTACTGTAACTTGCTACTGATTGGTCTTCCCCTCACTAAGCTCTCCCCACTCCAATCTATCCTGAATGTATAACCGTACTCATCTTTTTGCCCAACTGCTATACTGGTGCATCAATGTTGTTCCAGTCACTGCACTGGTTGTCCATACACTATCATATGCAATTTAAACTCATAACTTTCATCTGTGGAGCTCTCCACAGTGCTGTACCACCCTATATGTCCACCATCTGTCTTCCACCCTACCCATACTCTCCATTATGCTAATGACCGCACACCTCCATAATCCAAACCTCCTAGTCCCATCTCCCAGATATTTCCCAAGCTGCACAAGTACTCTGCAATGTGCTACCCCAGGTTAATCCCCAACACCCACAGTTAAGCGTGCCCTAAAACCACATCTTTTTAGGGAGGTCTATCACATTCCCTAATTTCACACTTCTCAATTTTCCCCTCTTTCACATTCCTCCCAGAACCCAACCCCCTTCATCCCATAGTATCTGCCACAACCCATACACCCTAATGCACTTCATATCTGTACATAGAAAGATGCCAGCTGATGACAAGCTCATACATCTTTATGTATACCATTATATTGATCACAAAGATGGCTACTTGCAAGCAGAGGCTGGACATCTATTGTTTACATTTTATTGGTTAAATACTGTATATAATGTCTGATTTTGTCCGTTAATGTTCCCTCTGATGTATAAAGTGCTGCAGAATTTGTTGGCTTTAGATAAATAAAGATTTTTATTTTTTTATCTGTGATTTTATTATTCCTCGAAGATCTATTTTTCATTGGAGGTTTCATTTTTTTGGCTCCACAATTCTCAGAACAGTGTGAGATGCACTATAGCTCATTAATTTCAATACACCACAAATAAAGTGCTTTGTACTCATACACGTTGTTTACAAATGAATTGAGCCTTGATTTCCTTACATTTTTCTCTCATCAAAGTATGCAGCCTTCGCAGTGATCACAGTATTTATTTGTTTATCTAAATAAATCCATATTCATCACAAACTAGTTTCTTTTGTTCATTTCTGAAAAATATGACGATTTGTGTGATGTATTGAAATTAATGAGCTGTAGTTTACGTCCCAAGAATTCTGCTGTACATCAGGGATTTGCCGAGCACACAAAGACTTTTCCATATGAAGTGATGGTGTGTCAGCTTGTGCTCCTGGATATTGGTGCTACCAATTGAACTTACAGGAGCACAACTTTGCAGGTGTTGGTTGGTTTGGCTGAGTGGGATGGATTAGCCCAGCCAGCCAATCACTAATGGCTCTGCTTTAGCTCTCCTAAACTCCCTCTCCCTTTCCTCCCCTTCTCTGCCCCTTGCTGGCTGCTGGCAAAGGGAGGGGGCGGGCAGGAGCTAGTGTATTAAACTTTCGCCCCATGAGGGCTGCCCACAAGGGGAGTGGGCGGGGCGGGGTGGGGCAGGAGCTTAGCAGAGCCAGTGTGCTAATCTCCCGCCCAGTTCCACCCTCTCCCTTTGCCAGTAGCTAGCAATGGGCAAAGAGGTGGAGGAAAGGGAAAGGGAGTTTAGCAGAGCTGTTGCTAAACTCCCTCCCACCTCCCTTTTCCGGCAGCTCTCATAGGCTCCCATATAAGTCTATGGGATCAGTCGGCATATTCTGGCAAAAGATAAGTCCAGACCTATCTTTTCCAGTCAACGTAAAAGCGGCTGTCCGGAATGCGCACCGTGTGTGCTATCTTTTCTGGCGGCTAATTTCACACACCAACAAATCGCCCATCTGAACAAGTGCATTGGATTGCAATGCTTCAGATGATCGCAATTTTCAGCCGGAATTTTATCATGACAAAATAGTTGCTTGTGTGAAGGAGCCCTAAAAAAAACACTAAACAGAATGCTGCAGCCAATCACAAAATGAGCTGTCTATTGCTGAAGCCTGTAATCAGTCTTTGATGATCCATAAACTGACCGAATGTATAGACATAGGAAAACTGCATTTTGGTAACATATGCCCTTTAATGCTGGATCTTGTATGGTGGTACGTCATAACTATATTCTACTAAAATAATACGGCATGTCATGGAAGATAAATCCACGAGAGAAAGACTTTGGTATTTCTTTACATGAAATCAGAAGAACACAAAGGCATAGTGAGGGGCCATAGATTTCTGTATAACGAATTCGTACAATACGCATCCTCAATATGGCTGTGTGCATGAGGTCTTAAAGGGGTTGTCTCGCGAAAGCAAGTGGGGTTATACACTTCTGTATGGCCATATTAATGCACTTTGTAACATACATCGTGCATTAAATATGAGCCATACAGAAGTTATTCACTTACCTTCCCTGCGCTGGCGTCCCCGTCTCCATGGCTCCGTCTAACTTCAGCGTCTAATCGCCCGATTAGACGCGCTTGCGCAGAAGGGTCTTCTGCCTTCGGCTCGGCAGCAGCGGCGTTCTGGCTCCGCCCCTTCTACGCGTCATCGCGTAGCTCCGCCCCGTCACGTGTGCCGATTCCAGCCAATCAGGAGGCTGGAATCGGCACACGTCATAGGGCGGAGATACGCGATGACGCGTAGAAGGGGGCGGAGCCAGAACACCGCTTCTGCTGAACCGAGCCGAAGGCAAAAGACCCTTCTGCGCAAGCGCGTCTAATCGGGCGATTAGACGCTGAAGTTAGACGGAGCCATGGAGACGGGGACGCCAGCGCAGGGAAGGTAAGTGAATAACTTCTGTATGGCTCATATTTAATGCACGATGTATATTACAAAGTGCATTAATATGGCCATACAGAAGTGCTGAACCCCACTTGCTTTCGCGAGACAACCCCTTTAAGCAAAGGTTTTTCTTTTATTACGAGTCGATGTTATATTTTGGAAAATTGCATATGCAAAAAATTGCTGATAAAATGTCATTATCATTCCTCTCTTTATGAGTGAGAGGTCCCTGCTGATGGATTACAGTAACCTGAGGCAAGTAAATGCCCTACCAATCCCCTGCAACCCATGTCCTTGTTTACCCAATTATGGAGTGACCCAAATTTTTCTATTCTTCAGTTGGTCATAAAATGGATTTTCTCCACTTTAATAATATATATTGGCATAAATACGTTCACATCAATTACCATATAAATAATGAAGAACATGGTGATACTTTTGAAAGAATACTTATAATAATCAAAGTCCTTCAACATATCTGAAGTAAAGCAACAAACATCAAAACGTGAAAAAACAAAGCATGTTGCATAATTTATTAAATAAAGGTTGTTTTTAAGAGCTTGATGTCACAGTGATGCAAGTGATAACCATGGCAACATCTAAACGTGCCTATGAATATTTCTGTAAAAAGCAACTATTGAGTAATTATCTTTCCTTGCTGATAATGTGGTGTATGAATGATGAATTAATTCTCCTTGCAAGGTAATTTGTCCACCTGTTATCACTGAAAATAACATTTATTGTCCATATTCACTTTAATTAATGTTATGTAAATGTAGGTAAATATGTGTTGAATGCACAAATTAATGACAATTAACAGATGTGCCAGTTTTATGTTTTCTAGGCTCAGAGTTCTTAATTAAAAATAATAGTAATGTATCTGTTACTGGTATGGGATTGTATCCATGTTCTTATTATCCATGCCTGCTTTTTATAATCTTTCTTCTGTTATAAATTAACAGAGCATGCAGATTGCTTGATGCTGGAATCTCAATGAAACAGTTAAATGGCAATGTCTAATTGTTGATAGTTTGCAGTGAGGGTTTGTGAATGCAATATGAATATTTAACAGCAGTTTATGCATTTATCCCAGACAAATGAACATTACATTAGTTTTCTTTTGAGATTATACAAATAACAATTATTATCTAAGTTGAGTGCTGTTAGTAGCCGTGTATTCATGCTAATACAAATGTTAAACATCTTGTAAATTACGATTTCAGAAATCAGTTTTGAAATCAAAAAGTTACATAATTCCCTATACAGTACTGCGCGAAAGTCAGAAAACAGAGAAGATACAGTGTATAAATTCATGTTTCTGATCTATCATGCTCTGCCCTTGCTTCAGGCTTGGAAAAATCCACAGAAATTTCTGTCCATCTCAAGGACTCAACACAACACAACCGAGGCAGATTCATAGAAAACAGAGTGTAAAAACAGAATAGATGTAAAAACTGTCACTAAGTTCTTAGCACATTTAGGAAGCAGCTAAGGAGATGTGTGAGAATTTGGTATAAAAAGCTATATCAGCATCTTTCTTACAACCGCCTCCAACCCAGTCTTTAAAATACACCACTTTTCATACTGAAATGTCTCTCAATTGTTCAATAACATGTGGCATCAGTTTATACCTCTCATATTTATGTTTCCCTTTTCTGACACAAGAAAAAAATGAATAATAATAATAATAATAATAATCTTTATTTGTATAGCGCCAGCTTATTCCGCAGCGCTTTCAGGCATGGATAAATGAAGAAGTCTTTAAGAATCTACTGCAAAGATTGTGATCCATTTTTTTGGTCGAATTTTATGCCATTTTTAGGCCTAATGTACTGTAAAGAGATTAGCTTGGGATTGCCTTTGCTGGGGCCAAAGGGCACATATCTCTTTCATCAAACATAAAGTCAGCAGTAGCCAGAAGGAGGTTTTAGGCAGTCTGCACACGAATGGATTTTTGCAGTGGAATCTGCAATGGGCATCTGCACCGTGGATCTGCAGCAAATACCGTTCATAGCATGCTATAGAAAAACGCTTTTTCCTGCACACTTGAGGAAACCTAGCAACGGTGCGGGGGGGGGGGGGGGGGGAAATCTGTGGTGCGCATGTCTGACAGCGAGCTGCCGGGTCCATCCGCAGTACAGATGAAGAACAGAAATGACAGGTACGCGCAAACGCTGCTGCTGTTAGGGTTCAATTCCGCTGTGGGCTCCTGCATGTGAAATCTGACTCTACCATGCACAGGCGGCCTTAAACTGACACATGGCCAGATTTATTAGCATAGTTGCAGGTAAATAAAAAAACAGCAGGGACAAAGAAGAAGAGCCTTGTCTGTCTGGGTAATCCACAATATAAAAAACTTGATCCGACCCTTGGGAAAAGTGTTTTCTGCTTTATTGAAGGAAGTGCCATAAAACCAGGAAACAGAGAATGCGTTTTGAACTACACAGAGTTCTTGTTCACAAGAACTCTGTGTAGTTTGAAACACTTTTTGTTTCTTGGTTTTATGACACTTTCTTCAATAAAGCAGAACACACTTTTCCCAAGGGTCGGATCAAGTTTTTAATATTGTGGATTACCCTGCTGGAAAACCGTCAGGACTGGGTGCGTGGATCTGACACGTGAAGTGTGTCTGCAACAGCGGTGTAGTGCGGGCTCCGAAGAATAGGTGAGTTTCTCTATTTCATTTTCTTGCCTGTCTGGCACTAACTAATACACAGTAGATCCCTTTCCACTAGCCGGGGAGCTTCTTTCTGCCAGATTACACAAAACTTAAGCTTTAGCAACTGTATTCACAGATCATTTGAGAGACTCACACAGACCAACTTTTTGTGTCCTTCAGATTGAGCAACTACTAGTCACATAGCTGTTCTTTAAGGGACTTTTCACATGGGATGGAATTATGCCACAGAATGCACCACAAGCCACGGTGAATTCAGCACCAAAATCGGCAGGCTACATGCGGATTTTGATGCAGTACTGAAAATGGCTTGAAACCTGCCTGCACTCTTACATAATAATCCTGCAGTTATATTTGCAGATCTTGATCTGGAATACTGTAGCTGTTGATTTGGTTGTGCCCTGCGATATAATCCCATCCCATGTGAAAGGTCCCTAATTATTCACTCACTGCCTTACTTAATTAATCATCCAGCTGGTGATACTCTCCCTCTTACCTCCCTTATTCAATCACATCTACCTGTTTGTCACAATACTTGTGGACTCTCCTTCAATGTGTTTTGAAATGTTGTGTAATTATCAATAAGTAATTATCAAGAAGATGAAATAGACTGAATAACATTAAAATTGGTCAAAATAATCCTACAACAAGATTACTCAAAGTACATTGCTGGTAAGGCCTCGTTCACACGAGCGTTGTTTTTGGGCTCAAATAGCCGCGCTAAAAAAAAAAATCGCATCTCGCTTATGCAATAATCGCGTGAATAGGTGATTTCCAGCCATTAAGTCTCGAGCTTAATTATCAGTAAATTGCCCGTTCACATGATCATCCATGGCATCCAAACCCCATGGGAGTGTATGGAAACACCCACGTAACACGCATCCAAGATAGGTCAGGTCCTATCATTTCTCGTACCACAGACCTTAGCAGTTGCATATTTTATCTTTGATAGGTGTGAGCTTTTAGCGCATCTAAAATTCCTTCCTCTGAACGTTTCTATAGGAAACCATTGGTTCTATTAGACGTGATGTTTTCACGCATCTATAATGCGCTAAAACCACACTCATGTAAGGCTTAAGAGTAAGAATTAAAAAATAAATTTGCAGATGAATGGACTGGTCAAACTAGAGCCTTAACCATGAATATTTTTGAAATCGCTTGGGTCATGGTAAGCAGTAAATGCACACAAGTTCTAAGACTGCATTTTAGAGGTGCTTACAAGTAGCATGCAGACCTCTTTGGAAACCAGTAAGCAAGTTTCCTGAAAATAAAACTCTGGGCTCTGCCACAGTGGGTCCTGGTGCTGGCCAGGCTGTAAGTAAATTTAAGAATTTTGCTATGATTTGGGGGTCTGAATTTAGGGTTTACATTTATTTTGGGGTCTGATATAAGGCCACAGTTTACTTTGGTGTTTGGTCTGGGGTTTGAATTGATTTAAGGGTCTAGTCTGTAATCTGAATTCATTTAAGGTCTGGGTTCTAAATGAATTTTGGAGCAGGGCTAGGGAAGTGAACTGAACGTTTGCTTCCATCCTGCATTTTCTACTTATGTGCTTCATAAAACACCATAGAAAGTTTATGAGTAGCCAGAAAACACTCAAAAGTAGTATTTTGAAAAACAAAAAAAATATTACTACACTTAGGCCTCATGTCCACGGGGACAGATCCACAGCGGGTGTCCCGAACGCGTGATCCGCGCCCCATAGGCATGCATTGGACACCAGCAGGTAATTAAATACCTGCGGATGTCATTTTCCCTTGAGGCGCGGATTGCGTGTGCGGGAAAACACCCACAGCATGCTGCATTTCAGTGCGGGTCTCCTGTGGGGACGGCTCCCGCAGGCTTCTATTGAAGCCTATGGAAGCTGTCTGGATCCGCGGCACACCCGCAGCTGAATTCCTTCTCTCTGGTGCGGGAGCGTGAGAGAGCAGGAGTTCAAAAAAGAAAAGAGAGTGCATGCGCCTGGAACGCTGCCGGCGTGCCGAGCACATCTGCTGAGCCGAAGAAAGAAAATCCGGCTGCGATGGAGGGAAGATCCACAGCGTCCGGACAGGTAAGTAAATCTTCTTTTTAGGTCTCATATCCGCGGGAAAGGAGGGACCCGCTGCGGGATTCTGCATGAAGAATCTGCGGCAGGCCTGATTTTCCCCGTGGACATGAGGCCTTAAATTACTAATATGGAATATGCTACAAAACAGGAAACACAATTACAAATCATGTAAGGCCCTGCTAAGAGTACTACAATAAATGACACTATTAATGCACAAAAGCATAAACATAATCAAATGCTGACTATGCTTTTTGTAATGCTTAGTAGTAGGAAAGGACTTGTTTCTTTTGGTCACTCGGATTAATATTGTAACTTTTTTTATTGTGCTTGTAATAATTCTGCATTAGTACTGACATTCATTGTAATACATGCCACAATGGACCACATTGTAGAAAGACAAAGAGCCTGAACAAGTAAATGTGGCCAACTTTGTACTTTGTACGTATATCTTTTCTCCTCAGCCTCAACATTATTACGCAAGAGAAGGACCATGGATCATGGCTGCTGACATTGCCTGCTAAGTTTAATGGAGATAGACTGGGAAACAGCTAGGCACTGTAGGAAGGCAGTAGCAGGCAGGGGCTTAATTCAGATTCTCCACCAGTTTACATTTTTGGATGTGCCTTTCTCTGGACATGTTAAAGGAGATGTCCCGCGCCGAAACGGGTTTTTTTTTTTTTTAAACCCCCCCCCCGTTCGGCGCGAGACAACCCCGATGCAGGGGTTAAAAAAACCACCCGCACAGCGCTTACCTGAATCCCGGCGGTCCGGTGACTTCAATACTTACCGCTGAAGATGGCCGCCGGGATCTTCTACCTTCGTGGACCGCAGCTCTTCTGTGCGGTCCACTGCCGATTCCAGCCTCCTGATTGGCTGGAATCGGCACGTGACGGGGCGGAGCTACACGGAGCCGCTCTCTGGCACGAGCGGCTCCATAGAAGAAAGCAGAAGACCCGGACTGCGCAAGCGCGGCTAATTTGGCCATCGGAGGGCGAAAATTAGTCGGCACCATGGAGACGAGGACGCTAGCAACGGAGCAGGTAAGTATAAAACTTTTTATAACTTCTGTATGGCTCATAATTAATGCACAATGTACATTACAAAGTGCATTATTATGGCCATACAGAAGTGTATAGACCCACTTGCTGCCTCGGGACAACCCCTTTAAGTACCCGAAAGTGTATTTTGATCTACAAAAAAGAAACATTACATTGACCAATATTTATGTTGTCTTCCTAAATATATTTTATTGAACATATAAAGTCAGTATAAAAGATAGTCAGGGGTGCCCTAAGCCTTTGTGCTACCTGATGTGAATAGCAAAATGGTGTTCCCTCAACACAGCACCCCCAAAAAAACCATTTCTTTACTGATGATTGGGGATCTAAAAAGTATACACACCCCTGTTATAGTGCCATGTTTTTGTCATGTAAAGAAATATGAGCAAGATTAATCATTTCCGATTTATTTCCACCTTTAATGTGACCCTTTTTATCTGCACAATTTCACCGAAAAACAAACTGAAATCTTTTAGGGTGGAAAAAAACCCCAAAATAATGGGGTTGCATTAATATGCACACCCTAAAAAATACTTTGCTTATGTACCCTTTGACTTTATGGCAGCATTGGGTAGGAGTCTTATCAGCATAGTACATCTTGACCTGCCAATATTTGCTCACTCTTCCTTGCAAAAGTGCTCCAAATCTGTCGGATTGTTAGTGCATGTCGCATATACTGCCTTCTTCACATTAACCCACAAGTCTTTACTGGGATTCAGGTCTGGGCTCTGGCTGGGCCATTCCTAAACTTTGCTCTTCTTCTGGCGAAGCCATTCTTTTGTTGAGTCAGTGGTATGCTTTGGGTCATTGTCATGCTAAAAGGTGAAATTCCTCTTCATCTTCAGCTATTTAGCAGAGCCTTTGTGCCAAAATGGACTGATATTTGAAACTGTTCAAATAGGTCTATAGCTCCTATACCCCTGATGACGCCAGAGTACTGGTGAAACTAATTGGGGAAGCTGGTCTTTTAGCACAGAGCCTCTTGTAGTCTATTCTGCAAAAGCTCATCTCAGACTTAGTTCATCTGGCAGCATTTATCACACATACTGGCAGTTCATGTAGGGATCCAATTACTTGCCATGTCTTTAGTACATAGCAGTGTACTTGTACATGGTGGCACGCACCATTTACAGCAAGTGTTAGTCGTAACCCTGAATCATAGAATGATAGATTTGGAAGGGACCTCTAGGGTCATCTGGTCCAACCCCCTGTTTAATGCAGGATTCACTAAATCATCCCAGACAGATATTTGTCTAGTCTTTGTTTGAACACTTCCATTGAAGGAGAACTCACCACCTCTTATGGTAGCCTGTTCCACTCATTGATCACCCTCACTGTCAGAATTTTTTTTCTAATATCTAATTTGTATCTCCTCCCTTTCAGCTTCTTCTCATTGCTTCTAGTGCAAATGAGCATAGAGCTGATACCTCTGCACTGTGACGGTCGTTGAGATATTTGTAGACAGCTATTAAGTCTCCTCTCAGCCTTCTTTTTCGCAAGCTAAACATTCCCAGATCCTTTAACCGTTCCTCATAGGACATGATTTGCAGACCACTCACCATCTTGGTAACTCTTCTCTGAACTCCAGTTTGTCTATGTTTGTCTATGCTCCAGTTTGTCTATGTCTATGCTTCTCTTAATACATCCCAGATTGTGTTTGCATTTTTGGCTGCTGCATCACATTGTTGACTCATGTTCAGTCTATGATCCATTAGTATACACAAGTCTTTTTCACATGTGCTGCTGCTTAGCCCATTTCCTCCCATTCTGTTTGTGCTTTGTTACAAACTCATGCTGGCTCTGGTGAATTACTCTATTTTTATCCACGTACTTGCATACATGCTGTCTAATATTTTGTTCAAAGCTCTTTCCAGATATAGACGTAGTGTCCTGGATCGACCTTCTTCCCTTTTTTGAAGATAGGGACAACATTTGCCCTTTTCCAATCTTCTGGGACTTCTCCTGTTCTCCAGGAATTTTCAAAGATTATGGCGAATGGTTCAGCAATTACCTCCGCTGCTTCCTTTAGTATCCTAGGATGTAATTTATCTGGACCTTGAGACTTAAATTAATTTAAGTTAGTTAAGTGTTCCCTCACTATCTCTCTGCTCATAAATAGCCTGCCTTATTTTATTCCCCCTATAGCACAGGGAAGATCATTTAATGTTCCATCTACTTTCTAAGAGAAAACAGATACAAAACAGAAATTTAAAAGTTCGGCCTTCTCAATACCATTCTTAACCAATTCATCATTTTAATCTTGTAAGCATCGAATAGCATTTTTGACTTTTCTTTTGCTTTCCACATAACCCCCAAATCCTTTTCTATTGCTTTGGGCTCTGTTGCAAGCCTCAATTCATTATTAGCTTTAGCTTTTCTGATACTTGCCCTACAGTTTCTGCAGACCGCATTGTATTCTTCTTTAGATATTCTTCCCTCTTTCCATTTGATTTTTTTTCCTTTTTAACATGTGTGCAAGTTCTGTGTTCATCCATCCTGGTCTGGCTTCCCATTCTTCCTTCTTTTAGGGATTGCCAATGATTGTGCTATGAAAATCTCATTTCGCAATATTTCCCAACCTTTTTGGATATTTCTGTCCTTAAGAACATCCAGCCATTGGATTCTTCCTCTCCTCTTTCTAGGTTAATTAAAATTTGACTTTCTGATATCCAACCTTGAGGTCTAAGTTTTCTCAGGTCTTCCTCCCCTTTTTATCCAAAATTCAAGGATAGCATGATCACTGCCTCCTAAGGGCCTGACCACCATTACTTCCTCAACCACTTCCTCCCTGTTGGTAAGCATTAGGTCCAAGATAGCAGATCCCCTATATTTGTGCATAATCAGCAAGGCAGGATATTGTTTCTCTTAGGCAGCTTTGTCTATTGTATTACATTCACTCCTATACATTGAGACTCTTTTTAATTTATTGCTACTTTAATATATTTTATTAAATATCAATAAAAGTTACTTTTTAAGGGGACTCGATTGTGGGTTTCAGCTTATGGCAAAAGCTGTGGTAGGATTAGCTGGACTGATATTTGGAACTATTCATAATTCCCTCCACCTTGACTAAAGCTCCCAGTCCAACAGGAGAAAAACAGACCCAAAGCATAACCTTGCCTTCGCCATACTTCACTGTGGGTATAGTGTTCTTTTGGTGATGCGCAGTGTTGGCTTTGTGCCAAATATACATTTTGGAATTATGGCCAAAAAGTTCAACCTTGGTTTCATCAGACCATCACATAGCCGGGCTTGGATGTTTTTCCTTGCTAGAAAAGACTTTCATCTTGCCATCCTACCCCACAGCTGAGACATATGAAGAATACGGGAGATGGTTGTCACATGCACTACACAACCAGTACTTGCCAAAACGTCCTGCATCTCATATAATGTTGCTGTAGGCCCTTTAACAGCCTCCCAGTCCAAATCGTTCTGATTTTTGCATCAATTTTTACAGGAAAAATTTAATCCACTTCTTGATGACCATCTTCACTGTGTTGTATGGTATATGTAATGCCTTGGAAATTTCTTGGTACTCTTGTCCTGACTGATACTTTTCATCAATCAGATACATATGCATTTTCATATCTGTATTCCCTATATTAACATAAACATTTAATAGTGCCACCCATGGTTTCCCCTAAATACTCTATAAGACCTTAGTCAGACAGGCGTTTTTCTGCGCGATTTGCGCATGCGCATGCGTCTGGCGATTTTTTAAAACAATTGCTTTGCAATGGTATCAGACACACGAGCGCTTTTTATGCGCTCGTCCGATAAATTATAGAACAGAAATCGCAGATCGCACCTATCTGCGATTCCTGTTCTCTTCTCTATATGCGCTCAATGGGGCCGGCGGCAGCAGCGCCGACCCCATTGAGAACATATAGAAGACAAATCATTCTTCTCTGCCACAGCTGTAACAGCTGTGGCAGAGAAGAATGATGTTTGCCCATTGAATTCAATGGAGCCGGCAATACAGCCGACTCCATTGAAAGCAATGGGCTGCCGGCGTGCGCGGGATGAATTGTCGAGAAGGGCTTAAATATATAAGCCCTTCCCTGCAATTCATCCAGAAAAGTGTTAAAATAAAAAATATATACATACTCACCTGCTCCCGGCAGCCGGAGTTCCGCGCGGCCGGCCTGCAGTGGGTGTGAAGGGGGTGTGAGTCAGACCTGCCCCCTGATTGGCTCATAATAGCCATAATGTCACCTAGTAGTAATAAATAAGCATAATGTCCCCTTTAGTAATAGCCATACTGTCCTCTATAGTAGCAATAATGTCCCCTCTAGCAATAGCCATACTGTCCTTGATAGTTACATGATAAAGTCACTCACCTCCCCCATGGTGCCTTCTGTTCACTGCCTAGTCTCTTCTGGCTGACATACTGTAGAACAACACAGGCAATGCGATGACATCATTGTGCCACCTGCGTCACATGGTAGACAGTGGTGCAGGTTGCCCAGCATAGCTTCTGCTGCCGGTGCTGCCACTGGCAATTGTATCTGTATCTTACAGATACGGATTCAATTAATTTGAAATTCTGCAACAGAGGATCAGAAGGTTATGCCAACGGCCCACTGAGCTAAGGCAGGCAGTGGCTTTTCTAAACTGCTGCCCTCCTGTAGTAGTGATGGGGCGCTGCCTGAGGCAGAGTGTTCAACTCGCCTTATAAACAGGGTGGGTAAGGATAGTAATAGTAAGAAACTCATTTTTAACTGCTTAGACTGTCATATCCTTTTTTCCATAATGTGTCAGCATGGATGCTTTGAAGTGAAGCTGTTCCCCTAGCAAGTAATTGCATACATCTCCTTACAGGTCCATGGCCAGCAGAGAAATAGAAGACAAGATAAGAGATCTCAAGGAAATAAATTAGAACTTGTCTAAAAGCAAGCAGCATAACTACAAAGCTATAATGTGCACTGATGTGTGTCAGTAAGAGTGTTTGAAGAATGCAGACACAAGAAAGCGGCTATCTATACTCAGTACTAGTCATCTTTGCAGCTGAAGACAAATATTTCCTAGCAATGTTCCTCAGCTGCATAGATGAATAGGGATGGGGATACCCTACCAAAAATATTTAGTCTTATTAATAGCACACTGAATCTGTTAAATAAACATATTAAAAAAAGCCTTAAAATTGTCTGTTCTTTTATGAAAAAATAAATAATAACTGATGGTTACACTTTAATTCATGTCTTTTTATATATATATATATATATATATATATATATGGGAAAAAATAGATAATTTGCTAACATATCAGTTCCCTGCCAATTTCTGTCCTCTCCCCACCAATAGTGTAACAGGTAAGCAATGGCAGAAGCACTTTTTTCTCACTATGTTTATAATTAAACTGTACAATATGATGTGAATTTTTATTTTAGATTGACCACAGCATACTTAGAAATGCCACCATACTCATTGCTTCCTTAGGCCTGCGCTTCACAAGACTTTTTGTAGAGCTGCTAATTGATTTTAACTAAGTAACAGCTGTAGTCTGTGAGATTGCATACAATTCAATGTTGTGCTTAGGGCTTATTCACATGAGCGTATATCGGCCTTCGTTTTCATGACTTGCCGATATATGCTACCATCTAATGCATTTGATTCCAATGCATCAGATCACACAGGTGTATTCCCATGGTGTAAAAGCACCCGGCTGGCGAATATAGTGCCGAGCGCTTTTATGCCAGGCAGCAAAAATAGTCCTGGAACTATCTTTGCACCCTGAATACATCAGCTGCTGCATAGACTCCTATAGGAGCCAATGGCAATGGCCGGAAAAGGGAGGTTGGAGGGAGTTTAGCAGCGTGACTGCTAAACTCCCTCCCCCTTCTCTCCTCCTTTCTCCTCCCCTCCCATTGCTGGCTGCAGACAGGGGGCGGGTGCTTTGCTCCACCTCCATTCTGCACACTCCCATTGCAAACAGCCGGAGGGAAGGAGAGAGGAGGTGAGGGGGAGGGAAGGCAACGGCATTGCAGCCTCAGCGTACATGCGTCCGTCCCGTGCTGTCTGAACAAACACACAAACGTTAGATTTGTGCGCCCGTTCACGCGTTTTTACGGTGCTGGCAGACGCACATAAAAATGCCTATGCTCGTGGGAAAGAGCACTTAGGACGGCAGCTATAGCTTGTTAGTTAAAATCAGTCATTAGTGCTACAAAAGTCCCTATGTGGTCCAAGCCATAAGGTATATTCAGCCATTGAGTTGCAGTAGCAAACAACACATACAGTTATACAGTATATTACCATAGTTTTGTAGTTTTAATGACCTTCACCTGTGCTAGTTGCAAGAACACAGCTATTCATGCTGCAAAATCCACAGCACAGGCTCTACATTTGAAAATACCCTTAGGATGTTGTGTGATAAAATTAAAATCAAATTTTACTGCATGCAGTAATTATCTAATCTAAGAAGATCTTATAATGTTTTTTTCTTAAGCAGTTACATTTAATTATTTGACAACATAAATAAGTAAATTGAACAGTAACATATGACAATAAAAAAATATCATCTACTATCATAACAAGAAGCAAGAAGGCTTTATTTTACTAAAAACATGATTTAGAAAGCCTGAATAATAAATTCAACAATGCCATAAACTTGGATTCTGCTTAATTCTTATTTGTACATAATCAGCTTGCTTATTTCAAATGTAATAAAAGATTCTATAAGTCTTTAATTAATAATACAAGCTAATAAAAATATACCAGCAATCAGCTTCTGTGTTTGCAATTTAACTATTCCACATTTTTCCAACAAGTATAAATCCAAGCAATTAACAGTCTAACTTGATTCCCAGAATCATTTTGTAACAGCTTTAGTAAAGGAAAACTTGCCTAGGTTTACATATAACTTATACTGCTGCTGCCCTCTGACTAACTTTATGATACTGACTGTACCTTTTCATGAATTTTACATAATAGACCTGTATGGCAGGACTTGTGTACTTATGTAGTACAGTTTAACTTGAAACATAATGTGTTAAGAAAAAGTTGTGTGCCGCAATTTATTTGCCCTTTCCACAGCTTTTCAATGGCCTTCACTGTGGTTATATAACAATGGCATTTCAATAGCATAAGATAAGATAACTTGTCATAAAAAGTCATGTTAAACTTTACTACACCAGCACTATTGTTTAGTTTATATGTAGTGTGAGTCTTAATGGTGATATGTCTGCTTTATCATGGCTCTCTCCTGTATATTGGGATCACTGGTGTAACTATAGGGGATACAGGGGAGTCGGTTGCATGCGGGCCCAGGAGCCTTAGGGGGCCCATAAGGCCTATCTTCTCCATATAGGGAGCCCAGTACTATGTATAAAGCATTATAGTTGGGGGCCCTGTTACAGGTTTTGCATTGGGGCCCAGGAGCTTCAAATTATGCCTTTGATTGGGATAATAGGGTACTTTAAATTAGGGTTTTAAAGAAAATGGTCAAGTATGTTTATAGAAGTGGATTTCCTGATTGTATGTCTCCCAGTAGTGAAATTAATTAAAAAAAATCTTTATTTTTCTTTAAATTTCAATATTTTTCTCATCTAACACCCTTGCATAGCTCCTTTAAAAGTACTATGTCTGTGCCTATAGACTTTTAGTTACTCAATTTAAGATGGAACTGGAACCTGACAAAATGTCTTAGAATATTGTTTCCAGTTCATGGAGCTGCACAACAGAATCGTTTGTTAATAAACAAATATATCACAATTAGCTTGAACTCAAATTTTTCATGTTTATCTCTCACTCTTTTTCTTTTGCTCCTGAACGACTTACTCTAATGAGAGTAGCCTGAAGCCTGTAGACAGGTGTCAGACAACATTAAATAATAAAAAGCTTTGATGACAAGCAAGGAAATGAATTTGCCATCAGCCAATTTGTATACAATGCGCAGAAAAAACATTATTTCAACCATCTAATATATATATATATATATATATATATATATATATATATATATATATATATATATATATATATAATGTATGTGTGTGTGTAATAGTAAATTATAGTACCAGTACATTTTTCTGGTACATCTATTATGATCCCCACACATCACATACACGGCTCTACTACTACAGCTCTAATATATCCATTCTGACCCCACGTATCACACACACACACACAGCTCTGTTACATGGTAGATATGTTATGATCCCTGCACATGACACACACAGCTCTACTACATCCATCCTGACCCCACACATCACACACACAGCTCTACTACATCCATCTTGATACCCACACAAGACAAACACAGCTTGCCTCCTCCCACAGCAGTGACACAGTGACATCACCGCAGGTCCTTTAGCTCACCGGATCTCTGTGGTGGTGATAGGTCAGTGTCTTCTGTCAGGACCGCTGAGTTGTGTCTGAGATAATAACAGCTCAGTTGTATTCTCATTTTGTTATTTTTGTCCTCCTATTTCAAGAGCGCTAACTGTGCTGTTTTTCTGTCGGTCATGCTCTGTGTTTTACACATGTTGTAGGACTTACGATGACATCAAAAGGGGGCAGAGCGATCACATCACTAGAGGTGGAGCATGAGAAGCACTCACATACTAACTGACAAGTGGTCATAAGTAGTTTGATATAAACATTTTACTAAAATGGTAAAATGCTGCATAATATTAGGTGTCGGACTGGTTTGAGTGCAAGAATTCTGAGTTGTATTGACTTGGCCCCAGTCAGGCAAGTTGATATATAAGCTAATGGGGTTGTTTGGTTTACACAACCTCTTTTCAGTATGTCTGTTTTCTGGACTAAGGGCGCCCACCCACTGGCGATTTTTTTTTCTTTGCGTTTTGCGTTTTTTCTCAAGAGCAATTAGAATTGAATGTACTCCTGTCCACTGGCGATTTTTTTTGCGGTGCGTTGCGATTTTTAACATAGGAACTGTCAGTTGCATATGTGTCCTTATTTTTCTCCTAATGCACCCATGAATGTCAATGGAAATTAATGGAAAAGGCGCGAAAAAGCCGCGAAAACGCCGCAAAAACCGCCGCGAAAAACGCACCGAAAACGCTGCGTTTTTCACGCACGAAAATCGCAAACGCCAGTGGGTGGGCGCCCTTACTCTGATCATGGGTGGTTTTACTATTAGGAACCCTACGATCAGAGATTATGGTCATGGAAACTGTAGTGAAAATGTTCACTATAAGAGCTATGCTGGACATTGATCATAGCTCTTGCCATTACAATAAGATTCTGACAAATGGAACACCTCTATCAGTTCACTCAGAATGCCCTAAGAAAGCATTTCCAAAGGAGTCTTGTAAACTAGACAGCCTGTTTACTAAATGAATAATGGAAATGACTTTCAATCGGTCCGATTTCCAATACCAGCAGGCATCTGATTGGTAGTTGTTAGTATTGATGATCGATTAGTGCATAGGTGTCAAACACAAGGTTTGTGGGCTGCTGGCCGTGCACAAAGTTCCCTCACCTCGTGCTGCTGTCAGTAGGCGATCTTCTATCGGCTTGTTCTTTCTCAGTAGTGCAGACAGCAATAGAAGAGTGCCGATATCACCGTGACAACAGCTGCGGAGGAGGGAAGAAGACTGCAGAGAACATGATCTCTGCAGCGAGGAGAGCGACGCTGAGGAGGAGCAGCTGCAGAGTGAGAGCCGGTCAGCGCTGACCTCCTCTCACTAGTTCTACCTCTGTTCATGGCTGCAGGTCTGGGGAGACATCAGGCACCCAAGTATGCAGGAGGGCCCTAAGAAGAGAGTAGCCGGTATACCTGCCAGTGGGACCACATTGGATGCAGGTAAGTATAAAAATGTGTATAAAAATGCAGAAGTGTCCTTGTGTGCATATGTATGTATGTGTATGTGTGTATATATATATATATATATATATATATATATATATATATACACACATGTGTCTGTGCGTATATATATAATAGTGTGCGTCTGTGTGCATGTATGTATATAATAGTGTGCATGTATGTATATAATAGTGTACATGTATGCATATAATAGTGTGCATGTATATATATAATAGTGTGCATGTATGTATAGAATAGTGTGCATGTATGTATATAATAGTGTGCGTCTGTGCATGTATGTGTATAATAGTGTCCATATGTGCATGTATGTGTATATTAGTGTGCGTCTGCGCATGTATGTGTATAATAGTGTGCATTTGTGTGCATGTATGTGTATAATAGTGTGCATGTATGTGTATAATAGTGTGCGTCTGTGTGCATGTATGTGTATAATAGTGTGCATCTGTGTGCATGCATGTGTATAATAGTGTGCGTCTCTGTGCATATATGTGTATAATAGTGTGCGTCTGTGTGCATTTATGTGTATAATAGTGTGCGTCTGTGTGCATGTATGTGTATTATAGTGTGCATGTATGTGTATAATAGTATGCATCTGTGTGCATGTATGTGTATAATAGTGTGCATGTATGTGTATAATAATGTGTGTCTGTGTGCTATATATGCATAATAGTGTGCATATATGTATAATAGTGTGCGTCTGTGCGTATGTGTGCATAATAGTGTGCGTATGTGTGTATAATAGTGTGCGTCTGTGCGTATGTGTGTATAATAGTGTGTATGTGTTTATAATAGTGTGCGTCTGTGCGTATGTGTGTATAATAGTGTGCGTATTTGTGTATAATAGTGTGTGTATTTGTGTATAATAGTGTGTGCCTATATATATATATATATATTATAATAGTGTGCGCCTGTGTGTGTATATATATCTATATACATAAAGACGAAAGCCCTCACTGACTCACTGACTGACTCGCCACTAATTCTCCAACTTCCCGATGTCGTAGAAACGTGAAATTTGGCACAAGCATAGATTATGTCCAAAATAAGAAAAGTAAAGGGGTCCCAACTCGATTAATTAATTCTAGCACAAAAGAATTAGCGTCCAAATTTTATGTACGGAATCTAATTCTCTTACTTCCCGATGTCGTAGAAACAGGGAATTTGGTACGAGCATTGATTATGTCATAAATAAAAAAACCTAATGGGTCTCAACTCGATTATTAAATTCTAGCGTAAAAGAATTAGTGTCAAAATTTTACGCACGTAATCTAATTCTCTCACTTTCCGATGTCATAGAAACGTGAAATTTGGCACAGCATTGATTATGTCATAAATAGAAAAAGGTAATGGGTCCCAACTCGATTATTCAATTCTAGCGCAAAAGAATTAGTGTCCAAATTTTACGTACGAATCTAATTCTCTCACTTCCTGGTGTCATAGAAACATGAAATTTGGCACAAGCATTGACTATGTCATAAATAGGAAAAGCTAATGGGTCCTAACTCGATTTTTCAATTCTAAGAGCAAAAGAACTAGCTTCCAAATTTTATGTACAGAATCTATTTGTCTCACTTCCCGATGTCATAGAAACATGAAATTTGGCACAAGCATTGATTATGTCATAAATAGGAAAGGTTAATGGGTCCCAACTCAATTATTCAATTCTAAGCGCAAACAATTTAACGTCCAAATTTTACGTACATAATCTAATTCTTTCACTTCCCGATGTCATAGAAATTTAAAATTTGGCACAGGCATTGATTATGTCATAAATAGGAAAAGTTAATGGGTCCCAACTCGATTATTCGATTCTAAGCGCAAAAGAATTAGCGTCCAAATTTTACATACGTAATCTAAATCTCTCACTTCTCGATGTCATAGAAACTTGAAATTTGGCACGGGCATAGATTATGTCATAAATAGGAAAAGTTAATGGGTCCCAACTCGATTATTCAATTCTAAGCACAAAAGAATTAGTGTCCAAATTTTACCTGCGGAATCTAATTCTCTCACTTTAAATTTGGCACGGGCATTGAGTATTATGTCATAAATAGGAAAAGTTAATGGGCCCCAACTTGATTATTCAATTCTAAGCGCAAAAGAATTGGTGTCTAAATTTCTCGTACGTAATCTAATTCTCTCACTTTCCGATGTCACAGAAACCTGAAATTTTGGCACAAGCATTGATTATGTCATAAATAGGAAAAGGTAATAGGTCCCAACTCGATTATACAATTCTAAGCGCAAAAGAATTAGTGTCCAAATTTCACGTACTGAATCTAATTCTCTCACTTCTCGATGTCATAGAAACTTGAATTTTGGCACGAGCATTGATTATGTCATAAATAGGAAAAGATAATGGGTCCCAACTCGATTATTTAGTTCTAAGCACAAAAGAATTAGCGTCCAAATTTTACGTACTGAATCTAATTCTCTCACTTGAAATTTGACACGAGCATTGATTATTATGTCATAAATAGGAAAAGTTAATGGGCCCCAACTCGATTATTCAATTCTAAGCGCAAAAGAATTACCGTTCAAATTTTACGTATGTAATCTAATTCTCTCACTTTCCGATGTCATAGAAACATGAAATTTGGCAAGAGCATTAATTTTGTCAAAAATAGGAAAAGTTAATGGGTCCCAACTCGATTATTCAATTCTAAGCGCAAAAGAATTAGCGTCCAAATTTTACGTACGGAATCTAATTCTCTCGCTTCCCAATATAATTTTTTATAAAGGAAACGTTGCATGGTTACCTCCACATGGTGTTTCCTAGGTAACGCAAAACCATGCAAAGTGGTGAACATATTTTTTTCCTTGGTATCGCTAAAGTAACCACGACTTTATAAGATTTTCCGTGTGAACACCAGATAAACACCAGTACCAAATTAACTCGGGCGAAGGCGGGTATATCAGCTAGTATATACACACACACACACACGTGTATATAATAGTGTGCGCCACTGGCCACTATGGAGGACCTTATTACCACTCGGGCCACTATGGGGTTCACTTTATCTATACTGTCTTACAATTAGAAGGCAACCATAAGGCTGATATGGCCCTCGGTGAAAATGAGTTGGACACCCCTGGATTAGTGTAATAATCGGTTTGTGTTGGTATTGGGCCAATTTCACTAAAATCATCATGAAACAGGATGGTTGATTCCGATTCCCATTAAAGTCAATGGGAGTAAAATTTCCAGAAGGTCCCCAATACAGCTAATGCCCTCCAAATTGCATGAAGCCACATCTGGAAAAACTGTTGTCATGCTAAGTAAGACTGTTTATCTTTTGCATCGTCCATATTGAGGTGGTATCCTTTGACCTCCCTTCCTTTTTAAAAAAATATATACAACTAAGCAAGCTCACTGCCAAAGTTGTGCAATATCCCAACTAAACTGATGAAGAGGTTCTGGTCTTGAAACACGTGTTTAGTGTTGGTTTTAAATCAATATTTCAATAAAGATGAGTTTTATCTTACACCTGTTTTCTGCAAATACTCTGGAGTGTCACATCCTTACCAAGTTTTTACCTATTATTCTTCACACATCTGGGGAACACTATGTTCCTTCCAAAAATTGGTAGAAACAGTGTACAATGATGTATGGGTTAATCATAGCACAAGGGTGTCACTAAAAACAAAAGAAGGCCCATATAGACTTTCATAGATCAGAAATTGTGCCAAGGAAGACAGCTGGTGTTCTGCTTGTTTTAAAAGCAATGTCATAAATTTTATAAGTAGAAATTCTGTCACGTCAAAACAACACTCAAGCATGTGCCTGCTCCAAAGAAAAGCTGCAGAGCTACCAAAAATTTCACTACGTAAGACAGCAGGTGGGCCACTTATTTAAAAGCATTGTCATAAGGTTTGCAAATGACAAATTCTACCACCTGAATAGAACAGCTAAGCATTGGCCTAATCCACGGAGAATTTTCTTCCTAGATCAGAAATTGTGCCAAGGAAGACAACAGGTGTGCTGCTTGTTTAAAAGTAGAGTCGTAAAGTTTGCAAAGAAGAAATTCTACCAGGTGAATAGAACAGCCAAGCACGGGCCTTCTCCAAGGAAAAGCTATAGATCTACAGCTGTTTCTTGGGCTTTAAAATTTTTTCGTTTTGTGAGGAGGAAGAGGAAACATTGTGGAAGCAAGAGAAGGAGAGCAACAGCAGTTCCACCACTAATATCAGCAACAGCATCTTGAGGGCAGAGCATGCTCCTCATGGAAACATGAAAGCTGTAGCTCCGTATTTACATATTTTTCATTTTAGGGGGAAGTAGGAGGAGGAAACAGGGTGGAAGCAGGAGAAGGAAAGCAGCAGTACCCCCACTACAAGCATCAACAGCACCTTGGGGGCAGAGTGTGGTATTTGATATAAATCTATGTTCAGTTATGTGTGAGAAAAAATTTCCCATCATGTTCTGCAAGCTTTGGAAACGTATCCAGTTAATGGTGCAAATTCATGTTTGAGTACATCTTTGTAGAAGCTGACATATTCTTGGACCATGATGGATAAGTGCTGGTTGCGACTATCAGTCCTATCCTGTGCTTTTTCAGCAGGCTGCAATGGGCTGAAAAAACGATGCCACACCTCTGTTAGACTTTCCCTGCTACAGGTGGTTGTGGTGCATTGCAGCAGCTTCCTGCTTGTCCGCCATGAGCTGCAGAGCTGCAATCCATTGTGGATGTATCCCATGGGTATGGAGAAATGCTGTGCTAAAGCTGCTTAACAGTCTATCCTGGTAGTGCTGCATTTTGAGGTCCCTCTCCATTGCCAGAATGAGATTTGCCATTTTGCCCTTGCAGCGAGAATAAAGTAGGGTGGCCATCCTGTAATCATCTGATGTTTTGATGTGGGCTATGTAATAGTCTTTCTGCAAGCACTACAGCATACAAGCACTCATATGCCTCAAAGTGTCTAAGGGTGATAGTTCACATTCCTTGGGGTTAAGTCTAAGGCCTTAGTCACACGGGCGTTTTTTCACGCGATTTGCGCATCGCATGACGGATGCGCATGCGCAAATCGCGTGACCGGCGCCGAAAAATCGGCCCAAAAATCGCCCGAAAATCTGCTCCTAGCCGCGTTTCATTAGAAACGGGCCGGAGCTGTCCAGCGCATTGCATTCAATGGAGCCGGCAATACAGCGGCTCCATTGAATGCAAGCGCTGCGGGCGTGCGCGGGGTTAATTGTCGGGAAGGGGTTAAATATATAACCCCTTACCTGCAATGCATCCTTAAATGTGAAAAAATAAAAAAAAAGGATGTACTCACCTGCTCCCGGCAGCTGGAGATCCCGGCGGTCGGCCTGCAGTGGGTGTGAAGGAGGTGTGACTCAGGCTTGCCCCTGATTGGCTCAGCGCTGAGCCAATCAGAAGCAAGTCTCAGTCACACCCATTCATGAATTCATGAATGGGTGTGACTGAGCTCAGCCTCTGATTGGCTCAGGCTGAGCCAATCAGGGGCAAGCCTGAGTCACACCTCCTTCACACCCACTGCAGGCCGACCGCCGGGATCTCCAGCTGCCGGGAGCAGGTGAGAACATCCTTTTTTTTTATTTTTTTCACATTTAAGGATGCATTGCAGGTAAGGGGTTATATATTTAACCCCTTCCCGACAATTAACCCCGCGCACGCCGGCAGCCCATTGCTTTCAATGGAGCGGCTGTATTGCCGCTCCATTGAATTCAATGGGCAAACATCGTTCTTCTCTGCCACAGCTGTTCCAGCTGTGGCAGAGAAGAATGATTTGTCTTCTATATGTTCTCAATGGGGTCGGCGCTGCTGCCGCCGGCCCCGTTGAGCGCATATAGAGAAGAGAACAGGAATCGCAGATCGCAGATAAGTGCGATCTGCGATTTCTGTTCTCTAATTTATCGGACGAGCGCATAAAAAGCGCTCATGTGTCCGATACCATTGCAAAGCAATGGTTTTAAAAAGTCGCCGGACGCATGCGCATGCGCAAATCGCGGCAATAAACGCCCGTGTGACTAAGCCCTTAGAGTGTATCACAGCTGCTTCTGCCAGCCAAGTAGAATAGCTGGAGTTAGTGATGGATAGAAGAAATGATGCGTAGCCCCCTTCTCTGCCTCTGGTACTATATTATGCCCCTCCTCTTTTTTCCCCCTTCTCTATACTTCATGCATAGGTGGAGAAATGTGTCAGAGAAGATGCCCCTCTTTCTTGTCCAAAGCCATTCTCCCTGTGGTGTTAAGTAATGGCAGACTGGCCAGACAGTTGGGAGATCGGTATCTCTTCCTCTTTCTTTCTCAGTAAGATATCATTGTCCCTGAGGCAATATAGCATGTGTTAAAGCAGGCAGACAACATGGATGGTCATACTGAACAGTTTATGTGCATACTTATACGTGCAGGCTAAAATGGCACATACATCTTTGATCATCAGCCACTCCACAGACATTAAGTGACTAATAGAGATGAGCGAACGTACTCGTCCGAGCTTGATGCTCGTTCGAGTATTAGCGTGTTCGAGATGCTCGTTACTAGAGGCGAGCACCACGCGATGTTCGAGTTACTTTCACTTTCATCTCTGAGACGTTAGTGCACTTTTCTGGCCAATTGAAAGACAGGGAAGGCATTACAACTTCCCCCTGCGACATTCAAGCCCTATACCACCCCCCTGCAGTGAGTGGCTGGCGAGATCAGGTGTCACCCGAGTATATTAATCGTCCCCTCCCGCGGCTCGCCACAGATGCATTCTGACAAAGATTAGGGAAAGTGCTGCTGGTGCCGGAGCTGCTATAGGGAGAGCGTTAGGAGTTATTTTAGGCTTCAAGAACCCCAACGGTCCTTCTTAGGGCTACATCTAACCGTGTGCAGTAGTGTGGAGGCTGCTTTTTGCAGTGTTGCACCTTTTCTTTTTTTTTTTTGTATATCGGCCGTGCAGAGCATTGCGTCTTCAGACTGCAGTGATTTTACATAGTATAGGGCCAGTAGTGCTGAGGCAGGGAAAGTGAAAAACGTGAAAGACATATACTGTCTATATAGGCAGTGGGCTTTTCCAAAAAAATTTGGGACAAAAAAATATATTTGGGCTGCCTGTGACCGTCCTGATTGTACTGCGTCTCTGCTGGGGGTAGTAGTCCTAATTAATACGCAGCCAGCTAAGTGTTACAGCAGGCTTGCGCAAAATTCTTTCCTGGCTCTGCTGTGCGTTCCGTAAGCGAAGTCAGCCTCCAACCACAGGCCAATAAGCGGCACATTTAATTACAGTGTTCTGTTTCTGCACTACTGGTAATACACCATGCTGAGGGGTAGGGGTAGGCCTAGAGGACGTGGACGCGGGCGAGGACGTGGAGGACCAAGTCAGGGTGTGGGCACAGGCCGAGCTCCTGATCCAGGTGTATCGCAGCCGACTGCTGCGGGATTAGGAGAAAGGCACGTTTCTGGCGTCCCCACATTCATCTCCCAATTAATGGGTCCACGCGGTAGACCTTTATTAGAAAATGAGCAGCGTGAGCAGGTCCTGTCGTGGATGGCAGAAAGTGCATCCAGCAATCTATCGACCACCCAGAGTTCTGCGCCGTCCACTGCTGCAACTCTGAATCCTCTGGCTGCTGCTCCTCCTTCCTCCCAGCCTCCTCACTCCATTACAATGACACATTCTGAGGAGCAGGCAGACTCCCAGGAACTGTTCTCGGGCCCCTGCCCAGAATGGGCAGCAATGGTTCCTCTCCCACCGGAGGAGTTTGTCGTGACCGATGCCCAACCTTTGGAAAGTTCCCGGGGTCCGGGGGATGAGGCTGGGGACTTCCGGCAACTGTCTCAAGAGCTTTCAGTGGGTGAGGAGGACGATGACGATGAGACACAGTTGTCTATCACTCAGGTAGTAGTAATTGGAGTAAATCTGAGGGAGGAGTGCACAGAGGATTCGGAGGAAGAGCAGCAGGACGATGAGGTGACTGACCCCACCTGGTTTGCTAAGCCTACTGAGGACAGGTCTTCAGAGGGGGAGGCAAGTGCAGCAGCAGGGCAGGTTGGAAGAGCCAGTGCGGTGGCCAGGGGTAGAGGCAGGGCCAGACCGAATAATCCAACAACTGTTTCCCAAAGCACCCCCTCGCGCCATGCCACCCTGCAGAGGCCGAGGTGCTCAAAGGTCTGGCAGTTTTTCACTGAGAGTGCAGACGACCGACGAACAGTGGTGTGCAACCTTTGTCGCGCCAAGATCAGCCGGGGAGCCACCACCACCAGCCTCACCACCACCAGCATGCGCAGACATATGATGGCCAAGCACCCCACAAGGTGGGACGAAGGCCGTTCACCGCCTCCGGTTTGCACCACTGCCTCTCCCCCTGTGCCCCAACCTGCCACTGAGATCCAACCCCCCTCTCAGGACACAGGCACAACCGTCTCCTGGCCTGAACCCACACCCTCACCTCCACTGTCCTCGGCCCCATCCACCAATGTCTCTCAGCGCAGCGTCCAGCCGTCGCTAGCGCAAGTGTTGGAACGCAAGCGCAAGTACGCCGCCACGCACCCGCACGCTCAAGCGTTAAACGTGCACATAGCCAAATTGATCAGCCTGGAGATGCTGCCGTATAGGCTTGTGGAAACGGAGGCTTTCAAAAGCATGATGGCGGCAGCGGCCCCGCGCTACTCGGTTCCCAGTCGCCATTACTTTTCCCGATGTGCCGTCCCAGCCCTGCACGACCACGTCTCCCGCAACATTGTACGCGCCCTCACCAACGCGGTTACTGCCAAGGTCCACTTAACAACGGACACGTGGACAAGCACAGGCGGGCAGGGCCACTATATCTCCCTGACGGCACATTGGGTGAATTTAGTGGAGGCTGGGACAGAGTCAGAGCCTGGGACCGCTCACGTTCTACCCACCCCCAGAAATGCAGGCCCCAGCTCGGTGGTGGTATCTGCGGCGGTGTATGCTTCCTCCACTAAACCACCCTCCTCCCCCTCCTCCTCCAACGCAACCTCTGTCTCGCAATCAAGATGTGTCAGCAGCAGCAGCACGTCGCCAGCAGTCGGTGTCGCGCGGCGTGGCAGCACAGCGGTGGGCAAGCGTCAGCAGGCCGTGCTGAAACTACTCAGCTTAGGAGAGAAGAGGCACACGGCCCACGAACTGCTGCAGGGTCTGACAGAGCAGACCGACCGCTGGCTTGCACCGCTGAGCCTCCAACCGGGCATGGTCGTGTGTGACAACGGCCGTAACCTGGTGGCGGCTCCGCAGCTCGGCAGCCTAATGCACGTGCCATGCCTGGCCCACGTCTTTAATTTGGTGGTTCAGCGCTTTCTGAAAAGCTACCCACGCTTGTCAGACCTGCTTGGAAAGGTGCGCCGACTCTGCGCACATTTCCGCAAGTCCCACACGGACGCTGCCATCCTGCGCACCTTGCAACATTGGTTTAATCTGCCAGTGCACCGACTGCTATGCGACGTGCCCACACGGTGGAACTCAACGCTCCACATGTTGGCCAGGCTCTATGAGCAGCGTAGAGCTATAGTGGAATACCAACTCCAACATGGGCGGCGCAGTCAGAGTCAGCCTCCTCAATTCTTTACAGAAGAGTGGGCCTGGTTGGCAGACATCTGCCAGGTCCTTGGAAACTTTGAGGAGTCTACCCAGATGTTGAGCGTCGATGCTGCAATCATTAGCGTCACCATTCCTCTGCTATGCCTCTTGAGAAGTTCCCTGCAAAGCATAAATGCAAACGCTTTGCACTCGGAAACAGAGGCGGGGGAAGACAGTATGTCGCTGGATAGTCGGAGCACCCTCCTGTCTATATCTCAGCGCGTTGAGGAGGAGGAGGAAAAGGTGGAGGAGCATGAGGAGGAGGGGGAAGAGACAGCTTGGCCCACTGCTGAGGGTACCCATGCTGCTTGCCTGTCATCCTTTCAGCATGTATGGCCTGAGGAGGAGGAGGAGGAGGAGAATCCTGAAAGTGATCTTCCTAGTGAGGACAGCCATGTGTTGTGTACAGGTACCCTGGCACACATGACTGACTTTATGTTAGGATGCCTTGCTTGTGAGCCTCGCGTTACACGCATTCTGGCCACTACGGATTACTGGGTGTACACACTGCTCGACCCACGGTATAAGGAGAACCTTTCCACTCTCATACCCGAAGAGGAAAGGGGTTCGAGAGTGATGCTATACCACAGGACCCTGGCGGACAAGCTGATGGTAAAATTCCCATCCGACAGCGCTAGTGGCAGAAGGCGCAGTTCCGAGGGCCAGGTAGCAGGGGAGGTGCGGAGATCAGGCAGCATGTACAGCACAGGCAGGGGAACACTCTCTAAGGCCTTTGACAGCTTTCTGGCTCCCCAGCAAGACTGTGTCACCGCTCCCCAGTCAAGGCTGAGTCGGCGGGAGCACTGTAAAAGGATGGTGAGGGAGTACGTAGCCGATCGCACGACCGTCCTCCGTGACGCCTCTGCCGCCTACAACTACTGGGTGTCGAAGCTGGACACGTGGCCTGAACTCGCGCTCTATGCCCTGGAGGTGCTTGCTTGTCCTGCGGCTAGCGTCTTGTCAGAGAGGGTGTTTAGTGCGGCTGGGGGAGTCATCACGGATAAGCGTACCCGCCTGTCAACCGACAGTGCCGACAGGCTTACACTCATAAAGATGAACAAAGCCTGGATTTCCCCAGACTTTCCTTCTCCACCAGCGGACAGCAGCGATACCTAAACAATACGTAGGCTGCACCCGCAGATGGAAGCATCGTTCTCTATCACCATCAAAAACGGGGACCTTTTAGCTTCATCAATCTGTGTATAATATTCATCCTCCTCCTCCTGCTCCTCCTCCTGAAACCTGACATAATCACGCCGAACGGGCAATTTTTCTTAGGCCCACAAGGCTCAGTCATATAACTTTTGTAAACAATGTTTATACGTTTCAATTCTCAATTGAATAAAGTATTGAAACTTGCACCTGAACCAATTTTTATTTTAACTGGGCTGCCTACAGGCCTAGTTACAAATTAAGCCACATTAACCAAAGCGATTAATGGGTTTCACCTGCCTTCTTGGTTGGGCATGGGCAATTTTTCTGAAGTACATTTGTACTGTTGGTACACCAATTTTTTGGGGCCCTCGCCTACATTGTAATCCTAGTAATTTTTAGCCCACCTGCATTAAAGCTGACGTTACCTCAGTTGTGCTGGGCAATGCAATGGGATATATTTATGTACCACCGGTGGGTTCCAGGGAGCCACCCATGCTGTGGGTGCACACGGAATTCCCATTGCGGAGTTGTACCTGCCTGTGACTATTTATAAAAAAACGTGGTCTGACTGGGGCATGTAGACACCTTGACAGAATGAATAGTGTGCTATGCCCATGTGTGCAGCTCCAGATGGAGGTGGCACAGGATTGAATTTCTCATTGCTTCTGTACAGCATTGTGGGCTATCGCCCCGCCCCTTTTAAAGATGGTCGCTGCCTAGCCGTGCCAAACCTCTGCAGTGTGTGCCTGCGGTTCCTCCTCATGGCAGACGCACTTATAAATAGACATGAGGGTGGTGTGGCATGAGGGCAGCTGAAGGCTGCGCAGGGACAATTTGGTGTGTGCTGTGGACACTGGGTCGTGCAGAGGGGGGTTGGGCAGCATGTAACCCAGGAGAAATGGCAGAGGAGTGTCATGCAGGCAGTGATTGTGCTTTGTTGGAGGTAGTGTGGTGCTTAGCTAAGGTATGCATTGCTAATGAGGGCTTTTCAGAAGTAAAAATTGTTGGGAGGGGTGGGGCACTCTTGCTGCTATTGTGGCTTACTAGTGGGACCTGGGAACTTGAGATGCAGCCCAACATGTAGCCCCCCGCCTGCCCTATCCGTTTCTGTGTCGTTCCCATCACTTTCTTGAATTGCCCAGATTTTCACAAATGGAAACCTTAGCGAGCATCGTCGATATACAAAAATGCTCGGGTCGCCTATTGACTTCAATGGGGTTCGTTACTCGAAACGAACCCTCGAGCATCGCGAAAAGTTCGTCCCGAGTAACGAGCACCCGAGCATTTTGGTGCTCGCTCATCTCTAGTGACTAACTTCTATACAGTGTCAGCTGATACTCTGTGATCGCTCTCTGCTGCTGGCGTAGCAACATGGAAATCCACTGTGTAGGCACATCACACATGAAACAGTTGGGTGGTAGCCTGAACTTTTTTTGCATCTCTGCCAGATGAGAGGTGGCTATGTATGAGCGTTGAAAGTGCAAGCACAGTTTCCTGGCCTTTCCAGCACTGGATGTAAACCTTGGTAATTGTTTAGAAGTGTGCTGGACAACCAGGTTCATCAGATGGGCCAGGCAAGGTATGTGAGATTGCCAAGACAAAGGGCTACCAGCAGGTTGACTCCATTGTCACACACAACCTTGCCTGGCTTCAGGTTGTTGGGGGTTCAGCAACATGTCAGCCTGGGCCTGCAGAGACATATGAGCTTTAGGACAGCATTTTGCCATTTACCTGGTGAAGCGCTGTATGGAGGTCAGATTTTGTCACATATGGATATCTATACAGATGTGGAGGGTGTTGAATGGTGGTATGAAGAGGTGAAGGAATAGAAGGATGAGGAGGAAGAGGGGGTGAAGAGGCGCAGACAAGAATGAATGTCCCACAACTCTTGGGGTTACCATGAAATGGGGACCACCCCTTTTGGCTGCAGGACATTGACGCAGAGCACAGAGCATCATATTGCAGAAGGCATCGATGTCCACTAGCTTGAAGGGCAGCATTTCCATTGCATGTAACTGTGCAAGGCTCTGTGCTGATGGACGATTTGGGTGATATTTCTTTTTATGTTCCTATAGCTGGGGGATGGATGGCTGACTGCTGATCTGGCACTTGCTGGAAAGTAGGTAGATGTCAATGTCAGTGAAGGTGGTTGTAATGGTAGCAGCTCAACTTCTGCTCTCCATTTCCCATTTCTGGCTCTGAAATCTGCAGACCATATGTTATAGAGACATATAAACGTGATGCAGCATTTTTCTCTGTTCCCACCAAAATAACCCCAGTATATAAGCTTTTACACCAGCAGCAATATGTCCTCTGCCGAACATATGTCCCTATTAATAATAGACCACGTGTTATATAGGCATATAAACATCATGCAGCTGCTTTTCCTGTGCTCAACTGTAAAACGGCCACTGGTTACACTTTGCCTACGTTGTATATGGTTAGGTCATGTGATGCAGGTGTACAAAGAAACTACTGTCCATATGTAAAATAGACAACACATTCAAGATCTTTAGATATTTAGAGATGTTTTAATTCTTGATCAAATTAGCGATCAAGTGTATAGTGTATATAAGAACAACTTAAGGGTGAAGTCACACGAACGTATATCGGCTCGGTTTTCACGCCGAGCCGATATACGTTGTCCTCGTGTGCAGGGGGGGGAGGATGGAAGAGCCAGAAGGAGGAACTGAGCTCCCGGCCCCCTCTCCGCCCCTCTGCACTATTTGTAATGGGAAGAGGCGGGGCGGGGGCGGGGCTAAGTTCCGAGAATTAGCCCCGCTCCTGTCCCACCTTTCCCCATTGCAAATAGTGCAGAGGGGCGGAGAGGAGGCAGAGAGGGGGGCGGGAGCTCAGTTCCTGCACTTGGCTCTTCCATCCTCCCCCCTGCACACGAGGACAACGTATATCGGCTCGGCGTGAAAACCGAGCCGATATACGTTCGTGTGACTTCACCCTCAATCACATGATTTACATATTCTCTTCATCAGCCCAATCAATGTACTAGCAATTGTAAAGAAAAATATAAATGTAATAAATAATCCTTATACTGTATAGCAACTGTTTTCAAATCCAAACAGCATAATCTTATATGTGGCAATGATCTATCAATCTATAATTAATTATCAAATCCCTTTATATCAAAAGTGTCTATATAAAAGATCATTTCTTTAATCAATAGGGCTAATCCTACAGAGTAGATTGGGAATACATTACGAGGTAGAAGGACACATGATCACTTATCAAGGCTTGATCAATATTAGACATATACGTAATATGTACACATTATTTTGACTCGAATAGCTATAACCTACGTTCATTTCATCAAAGATATCAACAAATTAAGAGTAATACCGTAAATCATGGATAACAAAAAAATCAAATAATCAAAATTATATTGTCAATAATCATGATGACTTTATACTAGTCATTTTATTTGAGCATGAGCAAAAAGTCATATTTATATTGCCTAATCAATAAATTGTTTCTTGGCACATTTGATGCTACTGTATAAATAACTGGACAGAGGAGATGTTTACTGGATCCCAGAGTCATTCATGGAGTCAGCCAATCTAAAAACAAACATAAAATTAAAATTAACAAGAAATATAGAGACCATCAGAGACTATAAAAAGACCTGTTACTGTCAGCATTGTACATGTATAATGAAGCTTATTTCTGAGAGAACTAGATGTGGGGCATGAAATGGTCATCTAAATTCAGGCCCTTTGGTGCCATTGTATCCAAAGAGACTAAAAGTGTCACCTTTGATCATATGTCCGTAGCATGAGCAATTCAAACAAGGGTAATTGCCATTCTTAGGTGGTGCCAGCGTCCTCTGTATTTGTGTTTTATGAATATTGAATAGTGGGCTCACTAGTTGATCTATTAAGTTATGGCCCCTTCTGTATGCCATAATGTGATTACTAGAAAATTCAGCAATGTGGGCACATTCTTTTGCTAACATAGGCCAGTATTTTCTGATGATATTGCTTATCTGATTGCTGTCAGGACCAAAAGTTGAGATGAAAGGGATTCTTTTAACTCTTTGTTCCCTCTCTTTATATCTCAGGAGTTCATCACGTGTTTTCATTTTCACTTGCTCAACTGTCTTGTTAATTAGGAGTTTAGGACAACCCCTCGCCTCAAATTTGTGACAAATTTGCTCTAACCTCACATCAGTAAATTCTTCATCTGTTATTCTTCTAACTCTGAGCAGCTGGCTCCACGGAAATGATTCAACCATTCTTCTCGGATGGTTGCTATCAAATAGCAAGCACATTATTCCTGCCCGTATCCTTCACATACAGATCAGTAAAATGTTTGCCTGATCTTTTAATCATCATTACATCCAAAAACTGTACATTAGAATCTGAATAATTAAGTGTGAACTGTAACACAGGATCTACCATCTTCAACTGGTTCAGGAATGTAAGTAATTCAGACACAGAACCATCCCAAATCAGGAAAATATTGTCTATGTAGCGCCACCATCCCAAAACTTTGGGCCAATATTCTGAGGTATACACATGTTGTTCTTCAAAGCTATGCATGAATATATTCACATATGTCGGCGCGACATTTGAGCCCATGGCTGTACCCTGTCGCTGCCGAAAGTACACCCCACCAAAAACAAAGTAGTTGTTGGTGAAGATGTACTCCAGCAGTGACAGGGCAAAGCTCACACACTCAGGATAAAGACCAGAATCTACTGCACATCTCCTAACAGCATCAATTCCTTCTGTATGTCTAATAGAAGTATACAGAGCCACTACATCCAAAGATATCAATAGTGAATTGAAGATCTTTGATTTTGTATAAAAAATCACCAGTATCCCTGATATAAGATCGTGCATTTTCAGCAGACCACAGCAATATCCTATCAAGGAACTTTGAGATGTTGCTGAAAAGTGAACCACAGCTTGACACTACTGGTCTCCCAGGAGGGTTTGTCAAACTTGTATGAATCTTGGGTAACAAAGTTGGAGTTTTCGGATAGTCAACATCTAGATGTTTGGCCAGACCATCATCAATAATATCATTAATTTGAGCTTCATTAATAAGCCTTAGATCAGTTTAAAATTTCGACAAGGGATTCATGTTAAGTTTTTCATAGATATTAACATCATTCAACTGTTTTTCTACCTCTTGAAGGCATTGGGTAGAGTCTAACCACTGCACTCCCCCTTGTCAGTGAGTTTTATAGTGATTGCCCTATCACCAGCCAACCCTTGCAATGCTAGAGTTTCAATCTTACTAAGATTATTCCTATTTACATTATTGCATCCATAACGCTGTGATCTTAACACAGATATGTCCTTGCACACTAATTGAATATAGGTTTCCAAATAATGTTTATTTATCGGTGGTTGAAAGTGGCTCTTGTTGCGCAGTCCAATACCCACCAAGGAAAAACCCTCAAAGGGATCACTCATCGCAAACATACTTCAATCTGAGACTTCTATACAATCTTTCCAAATCTAAATCAACCTGGAACCAGTTCGTGTTTTTTTTAGGACAAAAGGATACACCCTTGGACAAAACCTTGATCTCTACTGGAGAAACGCACCTAGAAGAGATATTTACCACAATGTTGTTTTTATCTATGTCCTCCTGTATGTCGGTGGCGGTTGTCGGGATGTAGATCTTGTCTTCATATTTCTCTCTTCTCTTTCTTGACCTGACATGCCTAATGTCTCCACTCCACCTGTGGTGTCTATTCTATCTCTTCTTTTGGAACTCATAGGTAGGGTCTGTCCTAAAAAAGAAGAACGGCTTGCATTAGGACCTCTCATAGAGTCCTCTGTTGAAAAGGACCGGATAGGAGATTGGCCAAATTGCCTGTTATGCCTCATCTGTCTTCTTCGTGACTATCCTCTGCTCTGTACACTACCATGTGCACCTGTAGATACAGATTTTGGCCCCTGCCATTTGAACACAATGCCTTTACTGTAGTCATTAAGGTCACTAAACTATTTTAACTCTCTTCATGCCTTCCAAATCCTCTCTATAATGTTTTAAAGAAATCAGAATTTTCCAGTCTTGTTTAGACATTTTCAATAGAATTTCTTTTTTAATATCCGTTAAGCGCTTTTTAATGGTTTCCAATTCTGCTCGAAGGTAATCAATGTTAAGTAAAATCACATCACAGCAAATTTATTTGCTATATTTTCATATTTTTTGCAAAACACAGCATTGTTAACCATTAGAGATGAGCGAGCACCAAAATGCTCGGGTGCTCGTTACTCGAGACGAAATTTTCGCGATGCTCGAGGGTTCGTTTCGAGTAATGAACCCCATTGAAGTCAATGGGCGACTCGAGCATTTTTGTATATCGCCGATGCTCGCTAAGGTTTCCATTTGTGAAAATCTGGGCAATTCAAGAAAGTGATGGGAACGACACAGCAACGGATAGGGCAGGCGAGGGGCTACATGTTGTGCTACATCTCAAGTTCCCAGGTCCCACTATTAAGCCACAATAGCGGCTAGAGTGGGCCCCCCCCTCCCAACAATTTTTACTTCTGAAAAAGCCTCATTAGCAATGCATACCTTAGCTAAGCACCACACTACCTCCAACAAAGCACAATCATTGCCTGCATGACACTCCGCTGCCACTTCTCCTGGGTTACATGCTGCCCAACCCCCCCCCCCCGCACGACCCAGTGTCCACAGCGCACACCAAAGTGTCCCTGCGCAGCCTTCAGCTGCCCTCATGCCACACCACCCTCATGTCTATTTATAAGCGCGTCTGCCATGAGGAGGAACCGCAGGCACACACTGCAGAGGGTTGGCACGGCCAGGCAGCGACCCTCTTTAAAAGGGGCAGGGCGATAGCCCATAATGCTGTACAGAAGCAATGAGAAATCCAATCCTGTGCCACCTCCATCAGGAGCTGCACACGTGGGTATAGCAATGGGGAACCCATGTGCCACACACTATTCATTCTGTCAAGGTGTCTGCATGCCCCAGTCAGACCAGGGTTTTTTATAAATAGTCACAGGCAGGTACAACTCCGCAATGGGAATTCCGTGTGCACCCACAGCATGGGTGGCTCCCTGGAACCCACCGGCTGTACATAAATAAATCCCATTGCATTGCCCATCACAGCTGAGGTAACGCCAGGTTTAATGCAGGTGGGCTTCGGCCCACACTGCATGCCCCAGTCAGACTGGGGTTCTTTAGAAGTGGACACATGCAGTTACAACTCCGTGTGGACCGACAGCATGGGTGGCTCACTGGAACCCACCGGTGGTACATAATTAAATCCCATTGCAATGCCCATCACAGCTGAGGTAACGTCAGGTTTAATGCAGGTGGTCTTCGGCCCACAGTGCATGCCCTAGTCTGACCGGGGTTTTTAATACATAGACACTGGCAGGTACAAATCCCTAATGTGAAGTCCGTGTGGACCCACAGCATGGGTGGCTCCCTGGAACCCACCAGCGGTACATAAATATATCCCATTGCAGTGCCCATCACAGCTGAGGTAACGTCAGGTTTAATACAGGTGGTCTTCGGCCCACACTGCATGCCCCAGTCAGACTGGGGTTCTATAGAAGAGGACACATGCAGTTACAACTCCGTGTGGACCGACAGCATGGGTGGCTCACTGAAACCCACCGGCGGTACATAATTAAATCCCATTGCAATGCCCATCACAGCTGAGGTAACGTCAGGTTTAATGCAGGTGGTCTTCGGCCCACACTGCATGCCCCTGTCAGACTGGGGTTCTTTAGAAGTGGACACATGCAGTTACAACTCCGTGTGGACCGACAGCATGGGTGGCTCCCTGGAACCCACCGGCGGTACATAAATATATCCCATTGCAGTGCCCAGCACAGCTGAGGTAACGTCAGCTTTAATGCAGGTGGGCTAAAAATTACTAGGATTACAATGTAGGCGAGGGCCCCAAAAAATTGGTGTACCAACAGTACAAATGTACTTCAGAAAAATTGCCCATGCCCAACCAAGAGGGCAGGTGAAACCCATTAATCGCTTTGGTTAATGTGGCTTAATTTGTAACTAGGCCTGTAGGCAGCCCAGTTAAAATAAAAATTGGTTCAGGTGCAAGTTTCAACGCTTTATTGAATTGAGAATTGAAACGTATAAACATTGTTTACAAAAGTTATATGACTGAGCCTTGTGGTCCTCAGAAAAATTGCCCGTTCGGCGTGATTACGTGAGGTTTCAGGAGGAGGAGCAGGAGGAGGAGGATGAATATTATACACAGATTGATGAAGCTAAAAGGTCCCCGTTTTTGATGGTGATAGAGAACGATGCTTCCATCCGCGGGTGCAGCCTACGTATTGTTTAGGTATCACTGCTGTCCGCTGGTGGAGAAGAGAAGTCTGGGGAAATCCAGGCTTTGTTCATCTTTATGATTGTAAGCCTGACGGCACTGTCGGTTGACAGGCGGGTACGCTTATCCATGATGATTCCCCCAGCCGTACTAAACACCCTCTCTGACAAGACGCTAGCCGCAGAACAAGAAAGCACCTCCAGGGCATACAGAGCGAGTTCAGACCACGTGTCCAGCTTCGACACCCAGTAGTTGTAGGGGGCAGAGGCGTCACGGAGGACGGTCGTGCGATCGGCTACGTACTCCCTCACCATCCTTTTACAGTGCTCCCGCCGACTCAGCCTTGACTGGGGAGCGGTGACACAGTCTTGCTGGGGAGCCATAAAGCTGTCAAAGGCCTTAGAGAGTGTTCCCCTGCCTGTGCTGTACATGCTGCCTGATCTCTGCGCCTCCCTTGCTGCCTGGCCCTCGGAACTGCGCCTTCTGCCACTAGCGCTGTCGGATGGGAATTTTACCATCAGTTTGTCCGCCAGAGTCCTGTGGTATAGCATCACTCTCGAACCCCTTTCCTCTTCGGGTATGAGAGTGGAAAGGTTCTCCTTATACCGTGGGTCGAGCAGTGTGTACACCCAGTAATCCGTAGTGGCCAGAATGCGTGTAACGCGAGGGTCACGAGAAAGGCATCCTAACATGAAGTCAGCCATGTGTGCCAGGGTACCTGTATGCAACACATGGCTGTCCTCACTAGGAAGATCACTTTCAGGATCCTCCTCCTCCTCAGGCCATACACGCTGAAAGGATGACAGGCAAGCAGCATGGGTACCCTCAGCAGTGGGCCAAGCTGTCTCTTCCCCCTCCTCCTCATGCTCCTCCCCCTCCTCCTCCTCAACGCGCTGAGATATAGACAGGAGGGTGCTCTGACTATCCAGCGACATACTGTCTTCCCCCGCCTCCGTTTCTGAGCGCAAAGCGTCTGCCTTTATGCTTTGCAGGGAACTTCTCAAGAGGCATAGCAGAGGAATGGTGACGCTAATGATTGCAGCATCGCCGCTCACCATCTGGGTAGACTCCTCAAAGTTTCCAAGGACCTGGCAGATGTCTGCCAACCAGGCCCACTCTTCTGTAAAGAATTGAGGAGGCTGACTCCCACTACGCCGCCCATGTTGGAGTTGGTATTCCACTATAGCTCTACGCTGCTCATAGAGCCTGGCCAACATGTGGAGCGTAGAGTTCCACCGTGTGGGCACGTCGCACAGCAGTCGGTGCACTGGCAGATTAAACCGATGTTGCAGGGTGCGCAGGGTGGCAGCGTCCATGTTGGACTTGTGGAAATGTGCGCTGAGCTGGCGCACCTTTCCGAGCAGGTCTGACAAGCGTGGGTAGCTTTTCAGAAATCGCTGAACCACCAAATTAAAGACGTGGGCCAGGCATGGCACGTGCGTGAGGCTGCCGAGCTGCGGAGCCGCCACCAGGTTACGGCCGTTGTCACACACGACCATGCCCGGTTGGAGGCTCAGCGGCGCAAGCCAGCAGTCGGTCTGCTCTGTCAGACCCTGCAGCAGTTCGTGGGCCGTGTGCCTCTTCTCTCCTAAGGTGAGTAGTTTCAGCACGGCCTGCTGACGCTTGCCCACCGCTGTGCTGCCACGCCGCGCGACACCGACTGCTGGCGACGTGCTGCTGCTGACACATCTTGATTGTGAGACAGAGGTTGCGTAGGAGGAGGAGGGTGGTTTAGTGGAGGAAGCATACACCGCCGCAGATACCAGCACCGAGCTGGGGCCCACAATTCTGGGGGTGGGTAGGACGTGAGCGGTCCCAGGCTCTGACTCGGTCCCAGCCTCCACTAAATTCACCCAATGTGCCGTCAGGGAGATATAGTGGCCCTGCCCACCTGTGCTTGTCCACGTGTCCGTTGTTAAGTGGACCTTGGCAGTAACCGCGTTGGTGAGGGCGCGTACAATGTTGCGGGAGACGTGGTCGTGCAGGGTTGGGACGGCACATCGGGAAAAGTAGTGGCGACTGGGAACCGAATAGTGCGGGGCCGCCGCCACCATCATGTTTTTGAAAGCCTCCGTTTCCACAAGCCTATACGGCAGCATCTCCAGGCTGATCAATTTGGCTACGCTTGAGCGTGCGGGTGCATGGCAGCGTACTTGCGCTTGCGCTCAAGCACTTGCGCTAGCGACGGCTGGACGGTGCGCTGAGAGACATTGGTGGATGGGGCCGAGGACAGCGGAGGTGAGGGTGTGGGTGCAGGCTGGGAGACAGTTGTGTCTGTGTCCTGAGAGCGGGGTTGGATCTCAGTGGCAGGTTGGGGCACAGTGGGAGAGGCAGTGGTGCAAACCGGAGGCGGTGAACGGCCTTCGTCCCACCTTGTGGGGTGCTTGGCCATCATATGCCTGCGCATGCTGGTGGTGGTGAGGCTGGTGGTGGTGGCTTCCCGGCTGATCTTGGCGCGACAAAGGTTGCACACCACTGTTCATCGGTCGTCTGCACTCTCAGTGAAAAACTGCCAGACCTTTGAGCACCTCGGCCTCTGTAGGGTGGCATGGCGCAAGGGGGCGCTTTGGGAAACAGTTGGTGAATTATTCGGTCTGGCCCTGCCTCTACCCCTGGCCCCCGCATTGCCTCTTCCAACCTGCCCTGCTGCAGCACTTGCCTCCCCCTCTGAAGACCTGTCCTCAGTAGGCTTAGCAAACCAGGTGGGGTCAGTCACCTCATCGTCCTGCTGCTCTTCCTCCGAATCCTCTGTGCGCTCCTCCCTCGGACTTACTGCAATTACTACTACCTGAGTGATAGACAACTGTGTCTCATCGTCGTCGTCCTCCTCACCCACTGAAAGCTCTTGAGACAGTTGCCGGAAGTCCCCAGCCTCATCCCCCGGACCCCGGGAACTTTCCAAAGGTTGGGCATCGGTCACGATAAACTCCTCCGGTGGGAGAGGAACCATTGCTGCCCATTCTAGGCAGGGGCCCGAGAACAGTTCCTGGGAGTCTGCCTGCTCCTCAGAATGTGTCATTGTAATGGAGTGAGGAGGCTGGGAGGAAGGAGGAGCAGCAGCCAGAGGATTCAGAGTTGCAGCAGTGGATGGCATAGAACTGTGGGTGGTCGATAGATTGCTGGATGCACTTTCTGCCATCCACGACAGGACCTGCTCACACTGCTCATTTTCTAATAAAGGTCTACCACGTGGACCCATTAATTGTGAGATTAATCTTGGGACGCCACAAACGTGCCTCTCTCCTAATCCCGCAGCATTCGGCTGCGATACACCTGGATCAGGAGCTCAGCCTATGCCCACACCCTGACTTGGGCTTCCGCGTCCTCGCCCGCGTCCACGTCCTCTAGGCCTACCCCTACCTCTCAGCATGGTGTATTACCAGTAGTGCAGAAACAGAATGCTGTAATTAAATGTGCCACTTATTGGCCTGTGGTTGGAGGCTGACTTCGCTTACGGAATGCACAGCAGAGCCAGGAAAGAATTTTGCGCAAGCCTGTAGTGAGTCGTGGGTGCGTATGACTGAGCTATTGGAATTCACAGCGCTGAAGCAGTCAAGTGGCCAAACGCCACTAGTAGGCCCTAAGTGTTTTGCTTCTATTTTTTGAAAGGCTGAGTTGAGACAGCAGACAGATACTGTAGGCAGCGTATATATGTATACTGTTTCCCTGTGGATGGGATGACGGCGGTGATGTCACTGGCAGTGCAGAGCCAGGAAACAATTTAGCGCACGCCTGTAGTGAGACATACGTGCGTATGACTGAGCTAATGGAATTCACAGCGCTGAAGCAGTCAAGTGGCCAAATGCCACTAGTAGGCCTTAAGTGTTTTGCTTCTATTTTTTGAAAGGCTGAGTTGAGACAGCAGACAGATACTGTAGGCAGCTTATATATGTATACTGTTTCCCTGTGGACAGGATGACGGCGGTGATGTCACGGGCAACGCAGAGCCAGGAAACAATTTAGCGCACGCCTGTAGTGAGACGTGGGTGCGTATGACTGAGCTAGTGGAATTCACAGCGCTGAAGCAGTCAAGTGGCCAAACGCCACTAGTAGGCCTTAAGTGTTTTGCTTCTATTTTTTGAAAGGCTGAGTTGAGACAGCAGACAGATACTGCAGGCAGCGTATATATGTATACTGTTTCCCTGTGGACGGGATGACGGCGGTGATGTATCGGGCAACGCAGAGCCAGGAAACAATTTAGCGCATGCCTGTAGTGAGACGTAGGTGCGTATATCTCAGCTAGTGGAATTCACAGCGCTGAAGCAGTCAAGTGGCCAAATGCCACTAGTAGGCCTTAAGTGTTTTGCTTCTATTTTTTGAAAGGCTGAGTTGAGACAGCAGACAGATACTGTAGGCAGCGTATATATGGATACTGTTTCCCTGTGGACGGGATGACGGCGGTGATGTAACGGGCAACGCAGAGCCAGGAAACAGTTTTGCGCAAGCCTGCTGTAACACTTAGCTGCGTATTAATTAGGACTACTACCCCCAGCAGACATGCAGTACACTGAGGACGGTCACAGACAGCCCAAAGATAGTATTTTTCCCAAATTTGTTTGAAAAAGCCCACAGTCTATATAGACAGTATATCTCTTTCACCTTTCCCACTGTCCCTGCCTCACGAGTACTGGCCCTATACTATGTAAAATTACTGCAGACTGTTTCCCTCTGGACGGGATGACGGCAGTGATGTAACGGGCAACGCAGAGCCAGGAAACAGTTTTGCGCAAGCCTGCTGTAACACTTAGCTGCGTATTAATTAAGACTACTACCCCCAGCAGACACGCAGTACACTGAGGACGGTCACAGGCAGCCCAAAGATAGTATTTTTCCCAAATTTGTTTGAAAAAGCCCACTGCCTATATAGACAGTATATCTCTTTCACCTTTCACACTGTCCCTGCCTCACCACTACTGGCCCTATACTATGTAAAATTACTGCAGACTGTTTCCCTCTGGACGGGATGACGGCAGTGATGTAACGGGCAACGCAGAGTAACACTTAGCTGCGTATTAATTAGGACTACTACCCCCAGCAAACACGTAGTACACTGAGGACGGTCACAGGCAGCCCAAAGATAGTATTTTTCCCAAATTTGTTTGAAAAAGCCCACTGCCTATATAGACAGTATATCTCTTTCACCTTTCCCACTGTCCCTGCCTCACCACTACTGGCCCTATACTATGTAAAATTACTGCAGACTGTTTCCCTCTGGACGGGATGACGGCAGTGATGTAACGGGCAACGCAGAGCCAGGAAACAGTTTTGTGCAAGCCTGCTGTAACACTTAGCTGTGTATTAATTAGGACTACTACCCCCAGCAGACATGCAGTGCACTGAGGACGGTCACAGGCAGCCCAAAGATAGTATTTTTCCCAAATTTGTTTGAAAAAGCCCACTGCCTATATAGACAGTATATCTCTTTCACCTTTCACACTGTCCCTGCCTCACCAGTACTGGCCCTATACTATGTAAAATTACTGCAGACTGTTTCCCTCTGGACGGGATGACGGCGGTGATGTAACGGGCAACGCAGAGCCAGGAAACAGTTTTGCGCAAGCCTGCTGTAACACTTAGCTGCGTATTAATTAGGACTACTATCCCCAGCAGACACGCAGTACACTGAGGACGGTCACAGGCAGCCCAAATATAGTTTTTTTCCCAAATTTGTTTAAAAAAGCCCACTGCCCATATAGACAGTATATCTCTTTCACCTTTCCCACTGCCCCTGCCTCACCAGTACTGGCCCTATACTCTGTACAATGACTGCAGACTCAGGACGCAATGCTCTTGACGCCCGATATACAAAAAAAAAAAAAGTGCAACACTGCTAAAAGCAGCCTCGACAGTACTGCACACAGTCAGATGTAGCTCTAAGAAGGACCGTTGGGGTTCTTCAAGCCTAAGATAACTCCTAACACTCTCCCTATAGCAGCTCCAGCATCAGCAGCACTTTCCCTGATCTATGTCAGAATGCATCTGTGGGGAGCCGCGGGCGGGGCAGATTTAAATACTCAGATGACACCTGATCTCCCCAGCCACTCACTGCAGGGGGGTGGGATAGGGCTGGAACATCACAGGAGAAAGTTGTAATGCCTTCCCTGTCTTTCTATTGGCCAGAAAAGCGCGCTAATGTCTCAGAGATGAAAGTGAAAGTAACTCGAACATCGCGTGGTGCTCGCCTCGAGTAACGAGCATCTCGAACACGCTAATACTCGAACGAGCATCAAGCTCGGACGAGTACGTTCCCTCATCTCTATTAACCATCAACATAGGTATTACATGAGGTCTCAAGCCACGCAGTATTCTTTTAAACCTAAAATACTCTTTTAGTGTAATCATATGTAAATTCATTGAAATAATGCGTTGGATTTCCCTCTCCCATAAGCATTTGTAAAGGGGGTGTACTTAAAAAGGTACCTTCAGTAGTGGTTGAGGCCAAAATCTTCTCAGCATTCGCTTCACTATATGAAAAGAACATGGAGGTTCCTAGGGCCTCATCATCTTAGAAAGAATTCATCGTCAAGCCTCTTGTTGGTGCACGCTGGTAAGGCTCACAGAGTAATATCAAGACGTAAAGCAAGTTGTACCAAGAGCACACAAATTAAATCCACTAGGATGAGGCAATAAGATATAATATGCAAAGCCAACTTCAGGAGCCTGAGCCACGATTCCAAAGAGATCCACAATAAAAGTAAAGATTGTGGTAGCATATATGGTGCAAAAAATATTCTTTTTTATTTCTCCATGTTTAATAACAGCAGTTTCGGCCACAGACAGCCTTTGTCAAACTCAATCAGACAATACAATATGACAGATGATTCACTTTCTGGTGACGGGGCTTTGAATATCCTGCCTCCAGCAAGCAAGTGCTGTGCTTGGATCGAGCGCCAGCCAATCAGAGCCGGCGCTTGATCATTCACAGCCATTCAATGAATGACATCACTGAATGGCTGTGATTGGTTCATCGAGTGTCAGCTCTGATTGGCTGCTGCTCGATCCAATCACAGCTTGCTGGAGGCAGGATATTCAAAGCCCTGTCAACAGAAAGAGAATCCTCTGTGAGTGCGGAGGAGACAGCAGCCTGCCACAGTGCCGGGGAGACCAGCACGAGGGACCAAGATGCCAGCGGCTAGGTGAGAGTAAGACATCCCCCGAAAACAACAAGGAAGAGGGGAGGGATTTTTTTTTATATCTGGGTCACCTCCCCCATTGCCACTAATGTTTACAGACATTGGAAAACTCCTTTAAGGTAAGTTCACACTTTGCAGATTTGTTGCAGAAATGTTTGTGATTGTTCCTTCATTTGAATGGAGATTGAAGACATCCTCATAGATTCTAGAAAAACAACCTCATTCAATTCTATGCAACTGATTTTTGGTTACATACATTTTTTGCAACACATTTGTAATGTGTGAAACATTCTGTACCCTTATGTTAAATATTTTTTTCCAGCTGCATCAACAGACTCTGCCCCATATAAAAACTGGCCTAGTCAAAGACACCTCATCTGGCTTATTGATTAATATTCTTCATTGTACATACAAATGGCTGTCCCACTGCACAAAATCAGAACTGTGTCCTCTTTGTATCTGTTGTATCACCCTGTAATCTTCTTTACAGTTTACGGTCAGGGTCTTTTCTTATATAGGATGCTTTCAGATGAGTGTATTTTACCGTGTTTTGCAGACTGTAATACAGAGCTAATATAAATCCATGTATCTATTTACATGGCTCTATTTTTTTTAATGCAACATGCACTATTATTGCTCATTTCTGCCTTTGTATTTGCACTCATTAATATTATTTTCTATTGGGCAAATAGGCATCTGTATTTTTCCAGGGGAAAATAAAACCAAGGACAGCAAAGTAGAGCTCAAACAATGATCAAATACTGATGGCCTACTGTACAGCTGCAATATCATCCATAAAAGGTCAACATTACAGATCCGCATTATGGACATGTTACAGTACGCTCAAGTGAAAGTGGTCTAGAGTCATTGTTGGACATAAAAATCAAGGTGGGCAGAACTCTGTGTGGAAAAGCCAAGGGAAGGGCACAAACAAGCGATGTCACATAAAGGCTGCTGCCGTCCTAGTGACACTAATATACCACAAGGCCATAGGAGTGCCAATGTACGAAGAAGCAAGAACACCAAAAAAACAGGTTTGCACCAGAGTCCAATTGTTTTCATGCTCTTCCTTTACCTCCGATTCGTTATTGTCTGATGTCCATTTCTTTTCAGTAGTTTCGATTTGCCTGTTTTTTGCTTCTCTTGATCATAGCTCTGTATGTTAGCACTATATGACTAAAGATGATCAGTATTATATTATCAACTATATAGCAACTTGCCAAGTACAAACAAATCCTCCTCTTATCCATTCATGGCCCCTGTCCCTCTGAGTTTTATGACAACACCCCTTCCTGAGTATGACCAAGGGTGAAAGGAATTGTAGAGAGAGAATTGTAACAGTAAAGTCACATAACTTTTATATTAAACACATTTGTTTGCCCTTTTTTACTTTTAGTTCATAAATTAGGCAAATAAATATTAGAATCCTATACTAATTTATTATGTCTGGTTAATTAAAAAAGGGATTGTACGGCATAATTTAGACAAATCGGGGCATTGAGCCGCGCTGTAGTGTCCTCAAACATCCCATAGGCTATCATTGGCAGATTATTTCCCGGGGAGTGTGTGTGTGTGTCGGTGGTGGGGAACTGAGAACCTATCATAGCTCTAAGCCATATACAGGGTTGTTTATATAATGCAGGTTTATATGCAGTAATTATGTACTAACTCTAAACACCACAGTACCAATTATAGACAGAGTAAAATGCTAGCATGAGCTTATTAAGTAAAAATGCACACCTGCTTTATGTCTGCTGCTTAATATCTAAGCTGTCTGAGGAGTATTTTCCTTGTAGGGAATTATAGGATTCCTGCCACAGATATTCAAATATCATCTGCAGCAAGGAGAAGTCTTGGGTGTGTAAATGTATTAGTTCTCAGCATCAGCCTGTCCTGTTCTCTTATGAAGAATTTACAGTCCTAAATGGTGTACTGTTTAATAAACCTGTCATGCAGGGAAGGAAAAAGTGCCTTTCTACCTCTGATCAGAGAACAGCATAACAAAGGGAAGCAATGTCACTTATGTTAATGCATCTCAAAGCTGAGGACTTATTTTCAATGACCTTTTCTATTAATCATCATCTTAAACATAAATATATTTTGCAAACAGTAAATTAAATTCAATATACATTAAAACATGCACATTGTATAAGGTGAACACTTACATACAAGCCAGCTAAGGTTCGTTTGATCATGGTTTCAGAAATGCCAGAATAAAATATCTCAGTATGCTACGCTACTTTTTCCAGTAACTATGATGGAAAATGGACAGAACCCGTTAGATCAATGGATTCCATCACGTGCAGCAAAGTCATGGCATGGCTGGCAAATAGCCATGGGCTCAGGGTGCCGTTAGGGCGTTAGTCCCTGGCCAACTTGGTGCACCATTTTGGTATGTGTTTGTTGTCTTTCGGCATTGGTCATCAAGGCGTTGACTATTCCTTGCTGTTAAGTGTTTAATTGGCTGGCTAAGGTAATTAGCTGCTCAGTCAGTCAATCACCAATGGCTTGGTTATTTGAACCAGCTACTTTGAACAGAAGGTCCTGATGTTCAGCTATCTGTTCTGCCTAGCATTTCTGCAGTGATTAGTTTCCCTGTGTCAGTATCCCTGGTTATCTTTGGTCTGCTGGTCTTCACCCTGTGCTGTTTTTGTCATCTTCTCCGGGCCACCTGGCCCTGTTCCCTCTTTTCACGTAGGGCATTTTCAGGGTTGTCCCAAATTCTTGACAATCGGTTCTCTTTATCAGGGCGAGTTCTGCAATTTATATGCAGGTCTTCCCTTATCTTAATAGATTAGGGACCATTCCCCATTTCCTACATTTGTGCTACCTTTTGCCACTTGTTTATTATCCACATTATTGTGGTATGAATAAATATTACATCCTGGTTGGACAAAATAAGTGGTTTCTGTTACTTGATGGATCAAAGGATTACTTTTTTTGTGTCCTGTAACAGAACAGTAGAATGAAAATATAACGGGAGTGTGAACGGAGCGTAAATTCAGTATTCTGCTTATTAATAATAATTATATTTATGCAGTCCTAACCTATTCTGCAGCACTTTACAATTCAGAGAGTACATGTATAGACAAAATCAGACATTACAGAGTAACAAATAAGCTATGCAAGCAATTAGAAATAGGTGGTGACACAAAAGGTAAAAGGAATTATTATATATAATGGTATAGACATCTTTAAGTAAGGTAGTACACATAAATCTGCAGGAGCTAGTCATCCAGACAGTATCTATGTATACATGGATATAAACTACAAAGGATGTTGGATATGGTTATACAATGCTGTTGAATGAAGGGATCAATACATGGATTATCATTACAACAGAACACTTAACTTCTCGTCAAAGATAATGAATATAATCTCACTCAGTAAAACCAAATAACCTGCAGAGGGCTCCCCTAACCCACTCATACTGAGAGATGCATTACATATTCCTTAACCTAGTTTCTCAGGGAGCAGCTGGAGGTTGTATAAGGTCACAGAGTTCCCTTTAAAACATAAACAATACTATGTTCTTTACAACTGTTAGATTGCATTGCTTACTGATGGTTCTCTTAGTTTCCTCCCGTATAAAAATGGAATGAATCAAAATTTCTTCCTATTTTAGGATTATTATCTAAACTATTAATAATGATGTAAACATATTCGGAATATTTGCAAGGTTTGTGCCCATGAAGAGAATTAACAAACGAATTAAATAAATATTGGATTGTAACGATTGTATTTCTCTGGAGCAATGTAAAATTTTATATACATTGTAACAGTGAAAAGGATCAGCGCATGTGCCTAATAAAGCACAGTAGGTGAAAACATGTCAATTTCCTGTTTATTTAAATGAATGCCCCCCATCTATACATATTTTATAGCAGCCATCCCATTTGACATAACCAAATGGATGGTTTCCATGGTTTCCACTATTCCAATTATGAGCTAGATCAGACAGAACAGAGAGGGGGAAGGTAATTTTGTGTGTATAAGAGAAAAAAAAATACAACGTATATGTGTCGGTCAGTCGCAGCTGCGCTTTTTATCACTCTCATAAAAGAAGCAAATCAACATATAGAATATGACTAGCACATGTATATGCTGTGATAGATAGATAGATAGATAGATAGATAGATACTGTATAAGTGTATACATATTGTATAATAAATAAGGTTAAAACATGTATATAAATAATGCATTGCCAAAACAGTTAATAAAAATGATCTTCTTGATAGATTTATAACTAATGCCATGGAAGTGTGAATACAGCACAGTTTAATACTGTAGGTGAACTTTCTTTACAAAGCAGGGAAAGGGATTATTAGTGTGGAATACAATAGAGGATTTATTTGGCATAAGCCTAATGAGTATGTTAAGCTCATTGCAGTTGATGAGACCTACTTTACTCGGCATACTGTAGCTGCAATAGTAGCTATGGAATGGTAAGATAAACATCCTTTATGTTTTGTAAAGATTTAAGTGATTCCTCTGTGAATTTTTGACTATATTTTTCTGGAAGGTAATGTATACCATGACATCACAGCATTATTGATTACAAAACATATGACAATAGTTTGGGCATAAACATGCATACTAAAGAGGAAACAAAGAAAAACAGAAACACAGTATTATGGAGAACATGGTAGGATGCACATTAAAGGGATTATTGGAGGATTAATCCCTAGGAGATCCACAGATTAGGTCATTAATAGTTGACCGGCAGGGGTCCACTGCTTAATCAGCTGATTAAAGTGACAGCAGTGTTCAGGTGGGCACTGCAGACAATTCAGTCCATACAAGGCGTAGTGCTGTACGCGGAAGTACCCAAAGGAAACAGGAATCTTCTTCCGGTGGGATGGGTATTGTTAGTATGGGCTTCTGTTTCTAGGTGAATGTCTTTGGAACTCTTCTGAAGCAGCTTGCCAGCCGATGTTGGGGAAGGTTGCATTTGGCTCCAGTAATTATTTTAAAACAAAAAGTTCAGGATGCACTATGAAAAAAAAACCTTGCATCTTGGCAATCATTTGGTTGTTTCATACATACCATCTACCATTTTGTTGCTCCCATTCATTGCAACGCTATTCCCTAATGGCAGTGGGCTCTTTCAAGGGCATAATGTGCCCTGCCACACTGCAGAAATTATTCAAGAATGGTATGAAGAACATGATAAAGAGTTCAGAGTATCGATTTGACCTCCAGATACCCCTAATCTCAATTGAGGTGAGCATCTGTGGGATGTGCTAGAAAAGTAAGTCCAATCCATAGTGGCCAAATCTCACCACTTTCACAACTTAGAAGATTTAGCGCTAATGTCTTGCTGACAGATACCATAGCATACATTCAGAAATTTTATGAGGTGTATATCTTGTTAAAGGGACCTACATAACAGTAGGTAGAGGATTTTAATGTAATGGCTGATCGGTGTATGTACTGATGGTGTGTGATACTTTGAAATCCTGACAGTAGTCCTTCTCAATAAATCAGTAAACAAACATGCTTCGCCAACTTGCTTGAGCTTTGTACTAGCGTTACAGACCATGAGTGTGGACTCACTGTGCCAACAGGCTGGTTTGGCTTTGGGCTCCTGGTGTGGTTGGCAGCTTACTCCCGATGGTCAGAGATACCGGTACAAGGCACTGTGAAACTGGCCTGACTTATGGGCAATAACAGATGGGAAATCTTGACATTTGCTAGTAAGGGAGATGGAGGTACCACTGCCTATAAGCGGGGTAAGCATCCAAACAAGGACGGCCCCATAGTCTTCCTCTCGGGCCTGACTATCCCTTATGGGACACAGGAAAGAAGTACAGGTCAAGGCTATACACCCCATGGAACCAGGTATGGTACAAAGACAGGATCTGGCAGCAAACAAATGTATACAGATAAGATTACGAACAGGAGACCTATGCTGAATGACTGGGGCAGGATCCCACCAGGATAACATGTGAAGGAGCAGCTAACATACAAGATAGAGGTCAGACAGAAAAGCCAGAGATAGGAAGGCAATGCTGCAAGATAGAGCCAAACACCAAAATAGGGAAGATGAAAGGGCAGGATGTACAGATAAGCACAGGAACAAGCAGATAGAAGTCAGAGAAAGATGACCTAGGAATGCTGGGTGTCTGGAACAAACACACAACAATACTCAGGCAAAGAGGAAGTGCATCAGCCCAGCTTAAATAGGAGAGTAATGCCTACTAACCCTGTAGCTGGACTAAGCTGAGAGCAAGGGTACTGGTTAACTCATTCAGTGCTGGTAGAAGATAGAAACATAGAGTCCATACACACAGGAGGAGTAGAGCGACGCCCGGGTCTACCTGGGACTGCAAGAGGGTGGCAGATATGGGTAGACAATCTAACAACTATCTACAGCTTATCCCCTAAATTAATGAGGGACAACCCCTACTAGCCTAAATTACTCATGATTCTGACACCATCCATCCTTATGGCCAGAAAATGTACAATGCCTATTGTCTTGCATTCATTACTCACAAACCATTCAAAAAAGGATGAAAGTGCTTCAAAATATGGATGAAAGTGCTTCAAAATATGAACAAGACAGGCAGCATGCCATTAGCAAGCATTTGTCAAAGAAAACTGAACCCTCAAAATATAAATCTAATGAACTGGAAGCATCTGGCTTTATTGTTAACAATCTAAAGGTTGAATTTATATCCACCTTGGCCATTAGCGTATGTCTGCCCAAATTTCTGATCAAGGTTGCATAATCTACTGGTATACTGAAGTAAAGGTTTTATCTATATCATTGCTCAAAGAACTACTTTTAAGAAAGGATAGATGGTGAATTAATCATTATTAATTAGGTTCTTTTTTAGAGACTAAACCCAGTAGTGATACTCTAAAATTACTAAAAGAAGGTAACAAGAAGAAAACCGCCATTCTATCTTTTAATCTCTTTAACAATTTTAGAATGTATGATCTGCGGATCAACAGTAACAGACTTCAGATTATCGTATATAACAGAACCAATTTCATCTTCCGCTGGCATTCTAAAACCTGACCTGAAAACTTCAGTGAATGGCCAGACCATCTACCTGCATGGGTAAACCCTGAGCCAGGGAAGCATTCTTCTTGGATTCATTGAACTCCAAGCTTTTAGGGAAAAGTTTCCTGGCCGTAGGTTGCCCAGTCAGATTCAGCAGGTAATCATCCACTTACAAAAGAACGCCAATGTGCACAGTCAGGTCTGTATTGACAGTTCATTCGAAAATGACAATGATTGTCTTTATACGCAAAACAAAAAAGAGAGTAGAGAATAATATTAAAACCATGGCAGCACGAGATACCCAAGCATGAAGTAAGCGGATGGCAACAATAAGGGGAATAAACAGGTTTATGGTAAAAACTATGAGCAATCGATTATTATTGGTTAAATAATATATTTAAAAAAATAAAAAAATAATACATATATACGTAGTGCCACCAACATTATAAAGATGAGCCTAATAAACTTATAGGGTGGAAAACAATAAGATGATAAGTATCTATTCTTATAAAAAATAATAATAAAAAATAAAGGTGGAATGTAAGGGAAATGCCCAAGGATAGTAAACTAAATGAATTCAGTGTTCTCGTTCAAACCAGAATTGGTTTATACCAATATTCCCCACACCAGGGGACTGGAGACAGTCAAACATTTTTTATCAAAGCACCACTGGATGCCATCTCTACAGAATATATTCCTTTTGGATGCTATAAACTTTATTCTTCAGAGTATTTTTTTTAACAGTTCTATCTTTAGTCAAACACAATGGTGTGTCATGGGCAGTCGCTGTGAGCCCTTCTATGCTAATCTGTATATGGGATATTTTGAACATAGGTTTAAACACCAATGCACAACATAAACAAAATATATTGTATTATCGCAGATACATAGATGACCTCTTTTTCTTATGGGCAGGTATTAGGTGAAGAGGCGCATGAATTTATCTCCTGGCTTAATACAAATTATTTTGGTCTCTCATATGCAGAGATCGTCGTTTTGGATATAGTGGTTTATACCAGGGCTGATAGCAAGTTATCAACGAGGACCCATTTTAATCAAGTAGATCTTAAAGGAGATGTCTCGAGGAAGCAGTGATTTTTTTTTTTGCCCAATCCCCCTAATTAAACATACATTACTAATTACCCCTGTAAATTACTTTCCTAGCTGGTTTCTACTTACCGTTCCAGCGTTTCAGCAACTTATAAAAGTTTCCCCAAGATGGCCGCCGGCTCTTTCCCCGTCGCTCGCTGCAGCCCGACGTGCGCGCTCCCGAGACGCTGCCAGCTGTGTCTCCATGGCAACCGGACGCCAAGCAGCCGCCGACCGGACGCCCCGCAGCCGCCGACCAGTCACCCACCGCCAGGCAGAAGGTAACCGGCGCAGCCCCCCCCCCCCCCAGCGACAGCCCCCCCGGCCTAGCGCTAGTTCCCCCATCACAGCGACAGCCCCCCCCATCACAGCGGCAGCCCCCCCGGCGCAGCGACAGCCCCCCCCGGCCTAGCGCTAGTTCCCCCATCACATCGGCAGCCCCCCCGGCGCAGCGACAGCCCCCCCCGGCCTAGCGCTAGTTCCCCCATCACAGCGGCAGCCCCCCCGGCGCAGCGACAGCCCCCCCCCCGGCGCAGCGACAGCCCCCCCCGGCGCAGCGCTAGTTCCCCCGGCGCCAGCCCGGCGCAGCGGCAGCCCCCCCCGACCCATCACTTACCTGGGACGCTTCTCGGGGCTGCTGGGCTGGGCTGGGCTTCTCCGCTGGGCAGCTCCAGTTTCTGCACCTTCCTCTAACAGAGGAAGGTACAGAATGGCCGCTCCAGCGCGCTCCCGAGCAGTGACAGCTCGTCTGCGCATGCGCAGAAGAGCTGTAGCGGGGAGCACACTGAAGCGGCTCGTGCTGAATGGAGAAGACCGGACTGCGCAAGCGCGTCTAAAAAAGCAAGCTGCCGGCGAATTTAGACGGAACCATGGAGACGAGGACGCTAGCAACGGAGCAGGTAAGTGAATAACTTCTGTATGGCTCATATTTAATGCACGATGTATATTACAAAGTGCATTAATATGGCCATACAGAAGTGCTTAACCCCACTTTGTTTCGCGAGACCACCCCTTTAACAGCTATTTAGATTTTCGGAGTGTAAACTTTAAACTATGGCCTGTCAACATTCCTTTTAGCCAATTCAAAAGGATTCAAGGAAATTTCACTGACGATCATGATTTTCACCAACAGATGACAGTACTTTTGGAGATGTTTGATCAAAAGCACTATATAAAATCACTTGTGAGGAGTGCTCTGGCCAAGTTCTCTTCATCTTCCCAACTTGATTGCTTACAAAAGCTACCTCCCATGATCAGCTCACAATTCTTTAGTCATCATTTTATAACCACTTATGACTTCAGCCAAAAGTTGATTTAACATATTCTGAAGAGGCACTGGAACCTATTGCAAAGTGATCCATAGCTCGTGGAGACTCTACCAAAAACACTACCATCACCTATAGAAGGGACACTAATTTGGGGAATATCCTTGCTCTGAGCCGATTAAGGAAACCCCCCACTCCTTCCCTTAGGAGTACCTTTCTTAGTAGGGTCTTTTAAATATGGTAAATCTCGTTGTTCATGTTGTAACAGTAACTGCCATAAATGGTCCTCTTTCTTAGTCTTTTATAACATCTGAAGCTTCTACTATTAACTCCATTTTGAATTGTAGCTCTAATTTTGTAGTTTATTTCATTGAATGCCCTTGTAAACTTCAATATGTTGGCTTCACTATACAATCCCTACACAATAAATTAAATAAACATCGGTCCAACAATATCAATAAATTCAGCCTACACAGCGTTTGCCGCCACTTCCTGTCAATGCACAAGTCGGACATTAATTTACTCACTATCACCCCCATTGAACAAATTCCATCCATTTGCCCTAACAGGTGTCATTGTTTTAAACAACGAAAAGCCTTTTGGATGTACAAATTGTGTACAATATTCCCCAGTGATTTGAACAAGAGCACTAAATCTCTAGTTTGTTTATTTTGTTTGTCTTTATTTATTTCCCTTTCATTCCACCTTTATTGTTATTGTTATTTTTTTAGACTGGGTACTTATCTTATTATTTTCTACTCTATAGGTTTTCTTAGGCTCAGGGCTCCTTCACATGGGTGCTGCGATCTTCGGCCACTGGCATAACGGCAAGAGTGAGAGGCAGCCATGACCAAGTCACAGCTGCATCTCCCATTTCAGACAGCCGTGTGCGGCATGTATACACCACAGCCCAAGATACCGTCAGCGGAGGGAGAGAGTTTAGCTCTGCTAAACTCCCTCCCCCTTTCCTCCCCCTCTCCGCCCCTTACCAGCTGTCAGCAAAGGGGGGTGGTGGGAAGGGTGGGAGCCAGTGTGCTAAACTCCCACCCCCTCTCCGCCCCTTGCCGGCTACCAGCAATGGGAGGGGGCGGGCCAGGCCAAGAGCTAGTGTGCTAATCTCTCATCTCGTCCCTGGTCTTCCCTTTGCCTGCAGCTGGCAAGGGGCAGAGAGGGGGAGGGAAGGGCGAAGGGAGTCCGCTTTTGCGCCGGCTGGAATGCACTTTTCCAGCGGGATATTTGCTTGGATTTGCTATTTATTTGTATTTATTTCTTGAGGTTTTTTGGATATGATGACCTTTCATTTATTCATTTTATTATGTATACTTATTACTGCATTGAAATTGATTAATACATTATTCATTATCGTAATTACTGTTCATATGCAATCTCACATCCAGATTTTTATTCTCTCCCTTATTAGTATATTATTTATTTGTTGCCTATTTTCTTTATATACATGAACAGTTATCATTTTATTAACTAGTGTCCTAATTATTATAATTAATGTCCCTTGTATTTGTTGTGGTATGAATTATTCTTTTTTCCATGTATTTTAACTTTAGCTGTCCTGTTGCCTTATATTCATGCTGCTTACTGTTAATTGTAGCCCTGACCAGCAGTCTGAAACAGCAGGGAGTAATGCTACCGCTGTTCTCATACTAAATTATAGATTATTCTTTGTGTTCATGGGCATTTTATATAATCTGAGATTTAATTTGTTAGCATTTATTAATTAGTATTTAATGTCTCCTTATATAATTAACATTCATTTACTGTACACAGGCTGGTAGCAGTATTACTGCCCACTCTGTAGTAAGCTGCTGTTTCTCCCCTCTATTATACAGTGCTACTAATCATGTTTTATATGTCCTTTTATCTCTATATTGATTTTAAGCATTAACATGCCACTTGTTGTTAACTGTAGTGCTGACCAGCGTTCTGAACCTGCAGGGAGTAACACTCCTGCTGTTCTCAAACTACATTATATATTATTCTTTGTGTCTACGGGCATTTTATATAAACTGAGAATTATTGTATTAATATTTATCAATTCATTACTTTTTATTGTCCATTCTTTTATTGTGTACAGACAGGCAGCAGTACTACCGCTCTGTCTGTAATGAACTGCAGTTTCTCTCTACTGTTATATAACAATATTACTCATGTTTTATATGTTCCTTTAACTTTCTATTGATTTTACAATTCACATTGTGTTGGTAGTGTTTTCTGTTAGCAGTCATGTGACCTTCTGACGTCACCCGCTGTTTTGAGCCGTTGGATTTTTAAATCTTCCTGTTTCCGGCACAGAACTTTGTTGCCTTCTGTATTCCTATAATAAAATTATTTATTGACTACATTCCTGATCCTCCACGGCATGCCAGAACTTTTCTTCAGTGAGAATCTACTACTGCACAGATCTTCTCCTGCGCCGTGATTTCCGACAACACTTTTATTTTGTTGTGCTGCAGCACAACTTCTGGAGGTACCAATTTTCCCATTTGTCTACTTTGCCTATTATTTGTTTCCCTTTACACTGTGGAACGCCCTTTTGCTTAATTTATTGCAGACTTCAATAGTTGTTAGGCCTCCTTCACACGGGCAACACGGCATCACCACGAGAAAATCACAGCAATATCGCATCGCTGGTCCGTGTGTTATTGCTGCGTCTTCTCGTAGCAATACCACGATTTTGTAGCAGTATGAAGTCACATGTGGTGCTACTATGTAGCACTGAATGTAAGGATTTTTTGGGGTGGGTTATATAAGCCTTACCCTGAAAATAACTGCAGAATTTTTTTTTAAAGAAAAGTATACTTCACCTAGAAGCGCTGTCCGGGGTTCTGCTGCAGCTTCTTCCTGGTCCCCAAAACTGGTCTTCTTCATGTCTTTTGGCCGGGGATTGAAAAATCACTGCCTCCCGGAAGCGCTAGCTGTGATTGGCTGAGGCTTAGCCAATCAGAGCCAGCGCTCAATGAATTGCTGTGATTGGTTTATCGAGTGCTGGCTGTGATTGACTAACGTCAGCCAATCACAACCAACGCTTCTAGGAGGAGGGGATTTTTCAATCCCCCACCTGAAAAGATGAAGGAGAATAGTGTCAGGGCCTCGGGGAGAAGACGCGCCAGAGATGACAGCGCTTCTAAGGTAATGTATACTTTTTTTAAAAAAATTTCCTGCAGCTAGGGCTTAGGTTATGGCTTTGAGAGTAGGATTTCCTACTGTCAAAGTTGCATCGCACTGCATGAAAAGTGCGTTTTCGTGCAATGTGATGCAGCAGAGAAGAAGGCTCCACAGGGAAACATGGGCTACAAAACCCCATGAGACGCGTGCATATCGCGGGACCTGCAAGGTTTTTGTGTCGAGATGTCACATGCTACAAAACATCGCATGTGTGAAGTAACCCATAGGAAAGCATGGGCTTCACATACATGCGATTTGTAGCATTATAGCAATGCGACAAAATCGCGCGACTTTGTCACCCGTGTGAAGGAGGCCTAAGTGTTAGGCCTCATTCAGTAGAGCGTTTTCTCACAGCTAATAGCATGATAAGTTAATTGCAGCCAGGGGGGGCATTATTAGTTATTGCAGGCCACCGGTACATTATGAGTTAATGAAGGTCACAAGGGGCATTATGAGTTAATGGAGGCCAGAAGGGGAATTATGAGGGGGCCAGGATAAGCATTATTGGTTGCTATTATATGAGTGCTAGCAGCAGCCGCTAGTGCTTGCATTTTCCTGATAACTGCAGATGCAGCCTGGCAATCAAGACTCCCACACAAGTGTTAATGGTGTGTAATACTGCTAATTGCTAGCCTGCATTTGCAGGTGCTACCTGCTAGTGCTCATGTAATAGCACCCTATAAGTTAATTTAGGTTATGGTGGCATTATCAGTTAATGGAAGACATGAAAAGCATTATTACTGAGTGGGGAACTGTGGATGAGAAGATTATGTAGATATTTGGAACTCTAAGTCAGGTGGATGGAAAATTGAGTCAAAGATGTGTGTGTGTCAAATTCTGCAAACAAGGTGTGACTGGGAGAAGACATCATGGCATCTTGGCCAGGTGAAGATTAAAGTTTCACACAGTAGGGCACTCAGAATCAGGGAGTGGCGCTGTGCTAACTTCTACCCATCCACGTCATGTAAAGTGACAGCTTTCTCCCTTTTTGTGTATAGGAAGCGAGCTGTTATACTTCATTATTAGAGATGAGTGAGTATACTCGCTAAGGCACATTACTTGAGCGAGTAGTGCCTTAGTCGAGTATTTCCCCGCTGGTCTCTAAAGATTCGGGGGCCGGGGAGTGGCAGGGGAGAGCGGGGAGGAACAGATGGGAGATCTCCCTCTCCCCCCCCCTCCCCGCTCCCCCCCCGCAACTCACCTGTCACCGGCGCCAGCCCCCGAATCTTTATACTCGGCTTAGGCACTACTCGCTCGAGTAATGTGCCTTAGCGAGTATACTCGCTCATCTCTATTCATTATGCGGGCAGGAAGAGGCTGGAGTGGTGCAGCTTCTGTGACTTGGTGTGCTCTTTTGAGTCAAACTTCAAATTATGTTTATTCTGAAATGCTGTGGCATTTCAGCATAACCCATACATGGGCATGCTGTACATGCTCGTCCTGTGTTCATGTTGCCCATGGCTGCGGTTGGGGGTTTGCTTGCCCCTGCCTATGTGTTTGTCCCACTTTTGGCCCACCTACAACATGAGACAACTTTAGAATTCTTTTCCATGGCCACTCTGCATCCAAGCTCCCTATTAAAGGGGTTGTCCCGCGCCGAAACGGGTCTTTTTTTTTTTTAAACCCCCCCCCCCGTTCGGCGCGAGACAACCCCGATGCAGGGGTTAAAAAAACCACCCGCACAGCGCTTACCTGAATCCCGGCGGTCCGGCGTCTTCATACTCACCTGCTGAAGATGGCCGCCGGGATCCTCTGTCTTCATGGACCGCAGGGCTTCTGTGCGGTCCATTGCCGATTCCAGCCTCCTGATTGGCTGGAATCGGCACGTGACGGGGCGGAGCTACACGGAGCCCCATTCAGAAAAGAAGACCCGGACTGCGCAAGCGCGGCTAATTTGGCCATCGGAGGGCGAAAATTAGTCGGCACCATGGAGACGAGGACGCCAGCAATGGAGCAGGTAAGTATAAAACTTTTTATAACTTCTGTATGGCTCATAATTAATGCACAATGTACATTACAAAGTGCATTATTATGGCCATGCAGAAGTGTATAGACCCACTTGCTGCCTCGGGACAACCCCTTTAACTGATTCAGGCTGGTGATGATGGTGTGGAGTATGTTTTCTTGACACTTAAGACAAAATAAGCCAGTTTGTTGTCGACTGTTGTCTATATGCATCTTTTTTTTCAACAGTCTACTTTTGGCTACGTACAGAAGGGCAAACAAAATGTCACAAAATAGTCACAATCTGAGGCTAGCATGACAAATGTTGAAATGCGTTAACTACAGTATACTCCTATGTCCTGTACAGTCACCAAGCCCCTGTCGAAGAGAACACCTTTGAGTTATGTTGGAAATTACTGTTAGGAACTAGCAGGACAATATGAAACGACTGCATGATGTTTATATGTTAACATGGAGCAGAGACACTTATTATTATTTTTTCCATCAGCTGTAGTTGAATTCATGCAATGGCAAATCAGGCTGTTCTAAATGTAAACTGGAACCCTAACCAGTACCAGAAAGGTACATTTTATGGCAATGGTGTAGGGTTAAAATAGGTTGTCTAGGGCCCACCAAGGGAAGTGATTTTGGAGGCACACCCTACACTACAATGAAATATTAACTATTTAGGCCTCATGAACGTGTGCAGTTTAGCATGCAATACCATCTATAAAACAAAAGCATGGCCGCTTCTCTACTGATGTGTATAAATAATATGCTGGACGGGAATTAGTGACCAGGGATATGCAAAAGTTCCACTAGCAGCACTCAGATAATCCCGCTTCCAGGTCAGGCTGGTGAAATGCAAAGCCAGGCCGGAGTCTAAACCAGAGAGACTCCATGTAATGATCCAATAAAAGAAGTGACCGGCAGCATACATGGATGTAAGTAACACGAAGACTTTTATTGCCCCATCACATTGACAGGGAATTAGTGACCAGGGATTGAGGAACATTCAGAGATCAGAGTTCCAAAGACAAAATTCATTGCACATACATGTGCAATATAAATAACATGACAACTTTATTCTACAGGTCAGTATAATTGCAGGGAAATAGGTGTATAGATATAGCAAATGTTAAATTAACATACTGTGCGCTATGCGATTAACATAGTGTGCCATTCTAACACACTAAGGGCTCTTTCGCACGAGCGTTATTTTAACACAAAGTAGGCACGTAAAAAAAAACCGCACCTATTGGAACCAATAGTTTCCTAGTGGTCCCTTCAGACAAATGATTTTTAGATGCACCAAGAAAATCGTGCCACAAAAAATGGAACATAGGTGCGTTATTTCAATGTCTGACTTTCTTTCACGTCCAAAATAGGTCTTGTCCTATCTTTTGACAGCACAACGCAGGAGGCTCCATAGACTCCAAAGAGAATCTATGGGAGCCAGCCAAAAAAAGGAGGGGGAGGGAGTTTAACAGCGGCTAGCACAGTTAAACAATGACAGGTGCCTCTTGTGAGGCCTTTAAAGTAATTTAAGTTGTTCTGCCAACCGAGAGATATCGGGGCTGCGGCATCAGTTCACTGCAGCAAGCTGTGAAAAATTGCGAAGAATAGCCACGACTTGGTCATGGCTATTCTTCGTCCATGCGATTTTATGCTCTGATAGTCACAATTTTTTAGCAAGGCCATACTATGTTAACCTTTTCCAATCCAATTTGTCCCCTGGTTTTCCTAGGGGGCTTACTCTTTTTCTGCCGTTATACAACGGCGCTATATGCTGGCTAAAGCCAGTACTGCATGAGGTGACATGTTGGATAGGCTCCGACAGCAGAGAAGCTGGCAATATACAGTAAGAGAACCCCGACGGATGTCTTCCAACATCGGAGCTGTACAGCCTTAAATCATAATGTCTTAAGACGTCAGACAGTGGATTGGAAAGGGTTAATAGCAGAGCCTGTCAAGTTCACAATTACCAACTGTGGATTATGTAATATTTTCCTACTTTTGCACTGTACGGGCTTGTTTCATGCAAAAAAGAAAAATAATTTTTCTCTTGCCTAAGAGTATCGCTACTTCTATACAGCATGAATAATCAAAATAAACCCATGATATTAATGCTGGGTATAGAGAGAGATTCTAGATTAAGCTGTAGCTAAGGAAAGTTTTTCCTACTAAAAAAATAAACTGTAAGGTACTGAGACCAAATACAAACTGATGAAAGTTTACTCAATAGCTTCTTTGTAGGGCAAGGAAAATAAATGATCAAGCAAGGCTTCATTATCAAGAACATGTTTTTTCCCCCTTGGAGACCACTGTGATTTGTGAGACAAAATGTCTCCATGTAAGTGTACAAATCAATATAGTAGACACAGTTAAGACTCAGAGAAAATGGCTGAGATAACCGGGAATTATTCCTCAAAATTATGTCAGCATTACCTAAGAGTTAATGTGTCTGTAGTGTTTTGTTGCTGGCTAAATAGCTTTTTTGTACTGCTTGAGTTTAAGCTCTGTTGGACCTCCGTCAATTCCTGACACTGTTTTCTTATTCATGTGTAAGTAAGGAAACTCACAGCTGATTGTAAGAGCTCTCTGTTACCATCACAATAGAGTCCCTTTCTTTGAGAGAAAAGCTGAATTTCCGCTATGAGATCATCGAATTCAAGTAAAACAGTTTTTTTTTATAAGTATAACAGACATTGGAGCTGAGAATTTTTGGCACAAATAAACGCTGTCAGTCACAGCAAGGCACAGGGAGAACTGCTGCTCAACAGCTGCTGGAAAACTGCCTTCGGTAAATGGAAGGCGTCCACGCAGAACTGGGGCCATAGAACTTCACCACTTTGAATATATAGCGCTGTGTACGTTTTAGGGAGGTTTGGAAAAAATGCTGAAAAGTAAGATTTTCAAAAATAGAAGGCATCTGATTGACTATAAACTTATTCAGCAGCAGCTCAACGACCCCTAAAGCCAATGCCATTAACAACTATGTTCAGCGTAAAGAAGAACAGGGGGTCCTGGAAGTGATGATATGGCCCCAATCTCAACATCGTGTTAAAATCCGCCATTAGTGCAGATTTTGATGCGGATTTGCTTCATATTTCATCCTTTTAATTGAAGGGATGAAATCTGCTGTGGATCTGTATCAAAAACTGCACCAATTATGTGGCTTTTGATGCTTTTTTCGTCACTGTTGTGATGTGGATTTTATTGCGGATTTTCCATACCATTTTCTGCCACGTGTGAACGTATAATAAATCGCACAAATCTTGCACGAATATGAACCTCATTCTTTTGAATGGGGTCATATACATGAGTGATCTTTTTCTCGCATTGCTTCTCACCGTAATGCGGAAAAAAATTGTGGCATGTCTATCTTTGGGCATTCCCTTGGAACGCCTTGCCCATTGTTTTCAATGGGGCCAGAAAACAGATTGCATGGTGATGCGTTGCAAAGTTTCCCATTGAAAACAATAGCAAACGCTTGCCGACTGCTACTTCCCTGAAGTGATAGTGTCAAAAATGCCTCGCATCCACGGGGACATCGCACATGCATGAGCGCGATAGCGGGCCAAGTTTCACGGTTGTGTGAAATTCACCTAAGGTTGCATTCAGAGAAGTATATTTTAACTCTTCATAATTGGTCAGTGCTCTGCGGACCATAACATGGAGCTTTTGTAAATCTACAGGGCTATTTGCATGTGCGTCTTTTTTCGCAAGTGTTTGAAATATGCAACATTACCTATTTTTGTCCATTTTTGTCTCCATACGGTATTTGCATTCATTGGTATAATTTTCTGTTGGGCAAATAGGGATCTATATTTGCTCATTATAAAATAAAACCAATAACAGCAAATATGGAGGCAAATACAGGTCAATTACAGATGACATATGGTTGCAATTTCATCTGTAACACATCTGTAATACACATTCATATTACGGATGTGTGAGTATGCTCGTCTGAAACTGGCCTAGTAGAACTACCGTATATACCCGTACACAAGGCAGATGCCAAAACACTAAAGCCATTATTTCTACAGCAATTCTTTGTCCCCTTCCTCCATTTCCCTTAGATTATTAGCGGGTAGAATGTTCTTGGACCTCATTACTGTCTGAAACTATATTTTGCACTAGACATATTTGTCATCTACATGTATTATAATGCAAAGTGCCGCAAAACATGAATGCACTATAATACAACTCTTAGTACTACTAAAATAGTCAAATAAAATAATACTATATAGTGCAAATGACTGCTAGAAAATGTACACAGGACAAAACAACTCATGTTTTAGTTCATAATATGACTCAAGGGTCAATTGTTCCCGAAACAGAATGAGACAGGAAGCAAAAAAAGGAAATGGATGTTTTGTTCTGTTGATGTTCCTATTTTGGGGAATTCTTGATACATGACCTTAATAAGAAAATTTGCATATTATTTCCTTCCTGCTATTGTGTATCGACATAGTTGGATCTCTGCAGGAAAATATTTACATTTGCATACTATTGAATACAAAGTACATTTCCAGAATCACTTCTATATGAATAAAAGTAAATGTTTATATTAGACCCTAACAGTATTAGTAGCAAACATGTCACCCTAGCAAAGAATAGTCCTGCACCGCTATTCTAAATACTGTAGTGTATGTAAAGAGGGCAAACCAGCTGGACAATGCCATATTCTGAGGACATAGAAGAAAGTGCCATTGCTTGTAGCTTCCTTTGAGATTTCACCATGTTTGTTATTAACAGGCTCACTAAAAGAGATGAGCGAACTTTTCAAAAGTTTGGTTTGGTCTGTTCGCCAAAAAGTTCTAGTCAAACTGGAAGTGCATAAAACCCCCTGAAACAAGTACTGAACACTGGTAGTGGTGGCTTTTCAATGGATGCAGCTTAGTAGTTAGCACTGCTGCCTTGCAGGGCTGGGGTCTTAGGTTCAAATCTGACCAAGAAGATTAGCTTGGAATTGGAAAACGTCTTCCTTCTCTGGTAGAGGAGACATATAAACAAACTCCATCCAGATGTTGTTCTTGCTCAGATTTGAAGCCGCAACATTGCTAACAACTACACCACTTCTTATTTCCTCCTACTCCAGAGGAGCAAAACAAGAATGCAGGGACAACATACAAACTCCATGCAGATGTCGTTCTTGGTCAAATTTGAACCTAGGACCTCAGTACTACAAGGCAATAGTGCTTAACACCAAGCTATGACTATTGAGGTACAACTACACCACCACCACTCCCTTCCCCACTCTCTTAGACAGTGCTCAGTACTTGTTTTAGGGTTTTTTCTGAACTTCCAGTTTGGCACAAAATGAACTGCCATAGTTTCGGGTTCTCGATCAACCTAATTTTTAGCAAAGTTCGACCGAAATTTGAGTCCTACAGGTTCAGTTTGCTCATCTCTACTCACAAGCATTAGGCATAAGCCTTGGATGTACTGGCGCAAAATGGTGATATACTGTAACTTTCCTGCTTTACAATCCTGCGTGCTGCGAAAGGCGTTCTCTATTTAGCCTCCCGCTTACAACCCCGTGGTGACATTTTTAAAACAGCAATAGGAAAAAAATAACTTTCCTTGATCATCAATGCATAATATGTACTTATTTTGAGAATAGTGCTATTAAAGGGGTTGTCCCGAGGCAGCAAGTGGGTCTATACACTTCTGTATGGCCATAATAATGCACTTTGTAATATACATTGTGCATTAATTATGAGCCATACAGAAGTTATAAAAAGTTTTTTACTTACCTGCTCCGTTGTTAGCGTCCTCGTCTCCATGGAGCCGACTAATTTTTGGCCTCCGATGGCCAAATTAGCCGCGCTTGCGCAGTCCGGGTCTTCTGTGTTCTTCTATGGAGCCGCTCGTGACAGAGAGCGGCTCCGTGTAGCTCCGCCCCGTCACGTGCCGATTCCAGCCAATCAGGAGGCTGGAATCGGCAGTGGACCGCACAGAAGAGCTGCGGTCCACGAAGCAAGAGGTTCCCGGCGGCCATCTTCACAGGTAAGTATAGAAGTCACCGGAGCGCGGGGATCAAGGTAAGCGCTCCGGTAAGCTGTCTGTACGTCCCTGCATCGGGGTTGTCTCGCGCCGAACGGGGGGGGGGTTGAAAAAAAAAAAAACCCGTTTCGGCGCGGGACAACCCCTTTAACATTTGGCCATTGAGCTGCTTCTATTGCAGAGGGGCTTTAATAGAGATCATTTAGATGTGCTGTGTTGCAATTAGTAGTAATAAGATAGTAATAGTAGTGTTATTTTTAACTCCATTCATAGTAGTCTGTCTTCTCAGAAGGCCTAATAACAACGGGTAATTAAAAGGGTATTTCTCAATTAGGTATAATCTGTGTTTCAGAACTGTTACCATAGCAGGGAATAATTTATTCTGCATTTGCTTCTTTACTGTATCTTACTAGTGATGGATGTTATTTCACTGTGTTCTCATCATATGTCAGATGTTCAGCCAAGCACAGGTTGAACACACACTGAGGCACAACAGTAACAACAGGCTAGAGACATATCGTTCCTTACAAACAGATGTAAAAGAGCACTTTATAGGAAAACACAGGCGGTTACTGTTTTGCTTAATAAATATCAGTAAGTATATGCCAAATGATGAAATGCGCCCACACAAAGATGTGGAGGACATCAGTAGGAGCTCCAAGGATTAACAGCACTTTAAAAATAAAAGGACAGGAGGGTCGGCTTTATTACTAGCATGAGTATCATTAGCAAACTGTATCTTATATGATAGGAGAGTAGGTTATAACAGAAATACACTGAGGCTAAGTATGGAAGGCGGTTGTATAGCCAAAAAAACTTTTTCCAATCACTGAAAATGTTTAATGACTGAACTAATGAAAGGAGTTTGAGTTTGAAAACACCACTAGGCTTGTGTCAGGCATTTTTTTTCTGGCATTAGCTTTTTGTTAAAAAAAAACAACTTTTTTTTTTTCAGACATGATTTTTTGATCATGCCAATAGCATTCTGCTATGTAAAAAATGCAATCTATGCTATTTGATGCTAATTGCAATGCTATTTTATTATTGACCTACAGCAAGTATCTGGATGGTATATTTTTGTAAAAAATACTATCTAGGACACCGGCCTTGATGACATTTCCGGAAAATTGTCAAGGGAGGAAATGGGACACAATAATAAAACTCTAAAGGGAGGAAATGGGACACCATAATAAAACACCAAGTGCTTCCCTGTTAAATCTGCCTTCCATTGTAGGGCCATACTCTGGTCCTCAAAGATGATATGGTGTGGAAAAAGGGGTGGAGCTACCTAAGTGGAGGCCAGGTGCAGTGATGGTGAATAGATCCTTGCCCTAATTAGGTATCCTGATGGTGAAGCAGCAGGAAAGATATCTGCATAGGATGTTGAGTGCAGCGAACCCTGTAAATGTACAACCCATGGGGATACATAGGAATAGTGTAATCATATAAACCATAAGGCTGGGCATAAGGTGCAACCCTTAAATAGAGATGCACTTACACAAGTGTTCGTCATTAAAATATCTCAGCTTTTATTTGGGAGAAATCAGCTTAAACAATGCAATGCTTCCTCTTCAGTATTAGTGGGGACACGCCATTGTATATCAGCATCAAATGATTGATGTGATGGCAAATCTACGTGTGGCTACCTGCCACAAGAATTAACGTAGCAATTTTTTTTTCTGTGACATGGATACCAAATCCACATGTGCAAAATACACGCAGTATGAGCTACTGACTTCCACTGAGAATAATCGGAAGCATAAAAACATGGAATCTCCGTCCGAATCAGCACCAACATTCTCTTGTTTGGACATGCCCTTAAATGGCAACCTCTAATTGGCTGTACATGGGACTTGTACTCTACATCCCCATCAGTGACTGCAGTGGGAGCCAACAAGCTCTTTTGTGATCCATTTGTAATCCTACTAACCAGAACTGGAGAACCAAGCTGAACCACCTGAATTCACCACTAAGTAGTCCAACGTGTGGCTCTAACCGTGTTCCGACTTTACTACTACAGTTAGCTACAGAAATTGAGAGATATATTGCGCCCAGTACTCTGATCTGGCTTTTATTTTTCTCTCTTTTGGTTGCAGCTTGCCATTCAAAAAGTCAATTTTATTAAATGCATCAGTCAGTCAGCTGCCAGACATCTCTATGAAAAATACTAGCAGCTACAGTTAAACATCCTGTTCCTTGACCCCATCTGTTTCTTGTTGACAATAAAATCCATTTTCATAAAGCATGGCGTCACAATCGTTGTATTTAAAGGCATCTGTCAACATTTATAGAGCGAGGTCAGCTGCTCGGAAAATATATCTTGTCCTGCTTGATGCATATAAACACTTATATTCTGGCTTGATGAATTATGACAGAGAAACCTATTCTCTTTTTCATACTCATTAAGCAATCATTAACTTTTTAAACAGGAAATTAATTGTTCTTGCTTCAAAAACAAGGAAGTGTTGGTGGTGGGTTTTTTTTCTAAAGTAGAGCAGGAAGCAGGAAGATAAATAGATCCTATTATAAAAACAGCCATCACTCCAAAGACAGCTTTAATTTCCATATTACGCAAACTTCATATGAATTAAGAATTGCATTATTTGCATATGAATTGATGTTGGGTAATATCACTGCCAATATAATTGATGACATTTTTGCAGCAATTCATATTGTGACATTACTACAATGTAGACATTTATACAAAGCAATAATAAAATAATTGCCAAATCTAAATGCAGATGATATAAATTACAATTTACCAAGGAAAGAAAGACATATTTTAACTTGTGTGCATTACAAAGATTGAATATGGTATAATTAATAACCTCATGAAGAGATTGCAAACCAAAAGTATTATGAATTAAATGCTCCATGTATTTATTCAATCACCACAAAATGCACGTAAGGGTGAGTTCACATATGTTTTGGGGGTTCCGGTTTTCTGTTCCGTTTGGGGAGCAGGGAAGGGGAATCCCCAGGCTGAACAGCTCTGTCTTATGACGGAACAGAACAGACCCCATTGACTATAATGTGGTCCGGTTGGTTTCTGCTCAGCTGCCCAGCATTTCACCAGAAGAAGAGTTGCATGCAGCATTTTTTCTTCTGGTATTTTGTGTCACATCTGTGGCAAAACCTCCAACCAGGTTTCAGTGCAGATATGAAACCACCTTAAAAAACACCTGAGCAAAAAATAAATAAAATAAAATAAAAAAATCATTATAATGATTTTTATCTGTTGTTTATAAAGGCATAAAGAAATCTACCTTAACTCCTTAGCACCCTATGACATATATATATTCATCATGAGTGAGGGTTACTTTCAGCTGCGTGATGGATATATAAATCATGTTGATCTTCCGGGTACTGTCACTATACCTGGGACATCCGTGGCAGAAGCGCAGCTAACAAATATAGCCAGGTTCAGAGATAACGCCAATTCTGGGATTTTAATCCCTTAGATGCTGCAGTCAATAGCAACTCTAGCATCTAAGTGATTGACTAAGGAAGAACCTCCCACTCTCACCCCATCAACCACCCTGTGATAGAATTGTGGGACGCCAATGGGTTGCTATAGCAATTAAAGGCTTAATAAATTTCCCACGGTCTGTCATCTATAGACGTCTATTAGACCCTGTTAAAATGGCAGGTACTGTATAATACACAGTAATACAGAAGTACTGCAGTGGATTATACAGGTGATCAAGCGATTGCATGCTCAAGTCTCCTAGGGAAACTAAAACTCTAAAAGGAAAACAATTACCATTTCCCCTTACTCATTACTTTATTGTGTTAAAAAAGAAAAAAAATATGCATAATTTATGTTTTCTGCATTTGAAACAACCCGCACTATAAAATAAACGCATTATTTATCCTAGTGAATGCAATTAAAAAAGTAAGTAAATAAAAGCCAATGTCAGAATGGCAGTTTTTTGGTCACTTTTCCTTCCAAAAAAATAAAATGGTCAATATATTAAATAGAAAGAAGTCAGTTCATTCATGTGACATTGTGCTCCTGGGAGCTATGGTACTATGGGTTTGCAAGAGCACACTGCTGAAACTGGGTTGATTTGGCTGGCTGATGGTGTGCATTTCTTCACCCAGCCAATCAACATCGGTCTTCTGCACATAAATACCGACCCCTCTTACTAGAAGGTGCTGGTCACTATACCTTTACATCTCCTAACTAAACCTGGGTGTTATGGTGCGTGATGCACGGAAGTTTGTTTCATTTTCTTTCTGGTTCTGTCCATCCATTTTGTTTGCTTTTGTTTGATGTCCTTTATCTAAACTTCATCCTATGTCTAAGCCACCCGTCTGTTGGTAGTCGGATGCAGCAGTCCATTTTTGTTTGTCCTACCCGTCTGTTGGTAGGTGTTCGCTAAGGCCTTGTCTTGTCTGTCTGTCTGTCTATAGGTGTGAAGGCATCTCGTGTGAACAATGTCTTATATTTGAATTCCCCTGCATCTGTATGTTTTCAAACGTTTGTTGAGTTTTAAGTCCTTTTCTGGAATTCCTTCCTGTTGCCATCTAGACCGAGCCAGGTTTCCCTAGGCTCTAGTATAAGGCCGTCCTTATTGGGATGATCGATCTGCTTATAGGCAGAGTTCCTTTTTTGTGATTTAGTTGTCTTGTTAGAGTAGGGACTTACAAAACAATCAGAACCCTTGATTTAGGTTTGTGAGGTTATATGTACTGGCCAAAATACAAACCAATACCTAGTACTTATTCATATTACCATCAGCTTGTGTATTAGTACATTTGGTAAGTATTTTGACGCCTGTTGTCGTTGTCTGTATTGTTCTTGTTTACAGTTCAGTTCTTTGTTTCATGCGTATATACCTTCCCTTCCAGCCCTATTGAGATTGCATTCATGTAGGTCGCTATTCCCCTGGCCTTCATGGACATAACAACCCATTCTTCTTAATTCAAATCAGCCGGATCAATTCACAGGAGTGCAATGAAGACCCAGTGGACTGCTGGTAGTTGTGTTACTCCAGAATTAATGTATAAAGTTACAGCGATTCCTTAAAAATGTAAGTTTTATTTCTTAATCCATAAAAACAGTTTCTATGGTGTGTATGCCATAGCGCCTACGTGTTTCTAGTGTTACTGCTCTTAGTCATGTCCAAGAACGATAATGATAGAAATGCATATGAGCAATGGTATGTACACCATGGAAACTGTTTTCATGGATTAGGAAATAAAAGTTATATTTTTAAGGAAGTGTTGGAATTTTATGAATCCATTTTGGGGTAACCCCAAAATGATACCAACTTGCATAATAAAGCTTACATGGGTTATGCCACTTGGTGAATGTAGTAAAAACAAACAATTAGCACAATAGCTGTTTTTTGGTCACCATTTCTCCAAGAATATGTAATAAAAAGGGATCAAAACATTTTGTATGTATGCTAAAAGGAAAGCAATAGAGATGAGCGAACGTACTCATCCAAGCTTGATGCTCGCTCGAGTATTAGGGTGCTCGAGATGCTCGTTACTCGAGAAGAGCACCACGCGTTACTTGAGTCAATTCCATTTCCTCCCCTGCATGTTTAGCGCCATTTTCTGGCCAACAGACATGCAGGGAAGGCATTACAACTTCCTCCTGTGACGTGCCAGCCCAATCCCATCCCCCTGCAGTGAGTGGCTGGTGAGATCAAGTGACTGCCGAGTATTTAAAGCGGTCCCGCCCATGGCTCGCCTCAGACACACGCTGGCAGAGATTAGGGAGAGTGCTGTTCCTGCTCTAGGGAGAGTGTTAGGCTACTGTTAGCATCTTCAAGAACCCCTACGGTCCTACTTAGGGCCCCATCTGACCGTGTGCATTACTGTTGTGGCTGCTGGGAGCAGTTTTGCACAATTTTTTTTTTTTCATCTTGGGCTGTGCAGGCTATAGCGTTCTCAGTCTGCACTCGATTATACAGAGTATAGGGGCAGTACTGATGAGGCAGGGACAGTGGTAGTGTAGAATCCTGTCAACAAGTACCCCAACGGTCCTTCTTAGGGCCACATCTGACCGTGTGCATTACTGTTGTGGCTGTTGGGAGTTGTAGTGCCTCACTATAACCCAGCTAGGCCTTTTTGCAGCCTTGCGTATTATTTTTTTGGGACTGCAGTGTGCGTTACATAACCGCTGTGAGCCTCCAACTGCAGGCCAATAATTGCATATTTTTTTACACCGCTCTGTGTGTGCCGTCAACTTCACGCACAGTGTGCGGCGACAGCCCCTGATAGAGGGAAAGACATATACGCGCTATATATGCTGTTAGCTTTTTCAAAAAAATTTGAAAAAAAGCTCCTTCTTAGGCCTCGGTCACATGGGCGATTTTCCGTGCGATCTGCGCATGCGTCCGGCGATTTTATAAAACCATTGCTTTGCAATCGTATCGGACACATGAGCGCCTTTTATGCGCTCGTCCGATAAATTATAGAACAGAAATTGCAGATTGCACCTATCTGCGATCTGCGATTCCTGTTCTCTTCTCTATATGCGCTCAATGGGGCCGGCGGCAGCAGCGCCGACCCCATTGAGAACATATACTAGACAAATCATTCTCCTCTGCCACAGCTGTAACAGCTGTGGCAGAGAAGAATGATGTTTGCCCATTGAATTCAATGGAGCCGGCAATACAGCCGGCTCCATTGAAAGCAATGGGCTGCCGGCGATCGCACGATGAATTTTCGGGAAGGGCTTAAAAATATAAGCCCTTCCCTGAAATTCATCCAGAAATGTGTAAAAAGTAAAAAAAAAAATATACTCACCTTGTCCCAGCAGACGGAGTTCAGCCGCAGCCGGCCGGCAGTTCTCCTGAACTGCTCTGAGTAGATTGGTCCCTGCGCTGAGCCAATCAGAGGCAGCACTCACTCACCCATTCATGAATTCATGAATGGGTGAGTGAGAGCTGCCTCTGATTGGTGAGGGCTGTGACCAATCAGAGGCAGCTCATTCAGCAGGCGGGGATTTTAAATCTCCGGCTGCTGAATACTACTCAGAGCAGTTCAGGAGAACTGCCGGCCGGCTGCGGCTGAACTCCGTCTGCCGGGACAAGGTGAGTATATATTTTTTTAAACTTTTTACACATTTCTGGATGAATTTCAGGGAAGGGCTTATATTTTTAAGCCCTTCCCGAAAATTCATCGTGAGATCGCCTGCAGCCCATTGCTTTCAATGGAGCCAGCTGTATTCCCGGCTCCATTGAATTCAATGCGCTGGACAGCGCTGCACTGCTCCGGCCCGTTTCTAATGAAACGCGGCTAGGAGCAGATTTTTCAGGCGATTTTTCGGCCCCGGTCACGCGATTTGCGGATGCGCATCCGTCATGCGATCCGCAAATCGCAGGAAAAAACGCCCGTGTGACCGAGGCCTTAGGGCTACCTGTGACTGTGTACATTATACTGCGTGGCTGCTAGGAGTTGTAGTGCCACACTATTACCCAGCTAGGCCTTTTTGCAGCCTTGCGTATAATTTTTTTGGGACTGCAGTGTGCGTTACATAACCGCTGTGAGCCTCCAACTGCAGGCCAATAATTGCTTAATTTTTTACACCGCTCTGTGTGTCCCATGAACTTCATGCACAGCGTGCAGCGACAGCCCCTGATAGAGGGAAAGACATATACGCGCTCTCTAGGCTGTTAGCTTTTTCCAAAAATTTTTTAAAAAGCTCCTTCTTCGGGCTACCTGTGACCGTGTGCAATATACTGCGTGGCTGCTGGGAGTTGTAGTGGCTCACTATTACCCAGCTAGGCCTTTTTGCAGCCTACCGTATAATTTTTTTTCGGACTGCAGTGTGCGTTACATAACCGCTGTGAGCCTCCAACTGCAGGCCAATAATTGCTTAATTTTTTACACCGCTCTGTGTGTCCCATGAACTTCACGCACAGTGTGCGGCGACAGCCCCTGATAGAGGGAAAGACATATACATGCTCTCTAGGCTGTTAGCTTTTTCAAAAAAATCTGAAAAAAGCTCCTTCTTCGGGCTACCTATGATCATGTGCATTATACTGCGTGGCTGCTGGGAGTTGTAGTGACTCACTATTACCCAGCTAGGCCTTTTTGCAGCCTAGCGTATAATTTTTTTGGGACTGGTGAGTGTGTGGGCACAGGCCGAGTTCCTGGTCCAGGAGAATCGCAGCCGGCTGCTGCGGGATTAGGAGAGAGGCAAGTTTCTGGGGACCCCAGCTTCATATCACAATTTAATGGGTCCACGTGGTAGACCTTTATAACAAACTGAGTAGTGAGAGCAGGTCCTGTCGTGGATGGCAGAAAATGCATCCAGCAATGTATCGACCACCCAGTCTTCTACGCCATCCACTGCTGCAACTCTGAATCCTCTCGCTGCTGCTCCTCCTTCCTCCCAGCCTCCTCACTCCATGAAAATGACACATTCTGATGAGCAGACAGACTCCCAGGAACTGTTCTCGGGCCTCTACCTTGATTGGGAAAAAATGGTTCCTCTCTCAACTGAGGAGTTTGTCGTGACCGATGCCCAACCTTTGGAAAGTTCCCAGGGTCCGGGTGATGATGCTGGGGACTTCCGGCAACTGTCTCAAGAGCTTTCAGTGGGTGAGGAGGTTGATGATGATGAGACACAGTTGTCTATCTTTGAGGTAGTAGTAAGGGCAGTAAGTCCGAGGGAGGAGCGCACAGAGGATTTGGAGGAAGAGCCGCAGGGCGATGAGGTGACTGACCCCACCTGGTTCGCTAAGCCAACTGAGGAGAGGTCTTCAGAGGGGGAGGCAAGTGCAGCAGCAGGACAGGTTGGAAGAGGCAGTGGAGTGGCCAGGGGTAGAGGCAGGGCCAGAGCGAAGACTCCTCCAACTGTTTCCCAAAGCACTCCCTTGCGCCAAGCCACTCTGCAAAGGCCTAGGTCTTCAAAGGTATGGATGTTATTCAGTGAGAGCGCGGACAACCGACGAACAGTGGTGTGCAACCTTTGTCGCGCCAAGATCAGCCCGGGAGCCACCAGTACCAGCCTCACCACCACCAGCATGCGCAGGCATATGATGGCCAAGCACCCCAGAAGGTGGGACGAAGGCTGTTCACCGCCTCCAGGTCGCACCACTGCCTCTCCCCCTGTGCCTCAACCTACCACTCAGATCCAACCACCCTCTCAGGACACAGGAACGAGCGTCTCCTGGCCTGCACCCACACCCTCACCTCCGCTGTCCTCGGCCCCATCCAGCAATGTCTCACAGCACAGCGTCCAGCTGTCGCTAGCGCAAGCGCAAATACGCCGCCGCGCACCCGCAGTCTCAAGCATTAAACATGCACATTGCCAAATTGACCAGCCTGGAGATACTGCCGTACAGGCTTGTGGAAACAGAGGCTTTCAAAAACATGATGGCGGTGGTGGTCCCACGCTACTCAGTCCCCTGTCGCCACTATTTTTCCCGGTGTGCCGTCCCAGCCCTACACCAGCACATCTCCCGCAACATCAATCGTGCCCTCACCAACGCGGTTACTGGGAAGGTCCACTTAATCACAGACACGTGGACAAGTACTGGCGGCCAAGCCCACTATATCTCCCTGACGGCACATTGGGTGAATTTGGTGGAGGCTGGGACCGAGTCAGAGCCTAGGACCAGACACCTCCTACCCACACCCAGAATTGCGGGTCCTTCCTCGGTTCTGGTATCTGCGGTGGTCTATGCCCCCGCCCCCTCCCCCTCCTCCTCCTCCTACGCAACCTCTACCTCTCAATTAAGAAAAGTGAGCAGCACATTGCCATCAGTTGGTGTGGCACGGCGCGGCAGCACAGCGGTGGGCAAGCGTCAGCAGGCCGTGCTGAAACTACTCAGCCTAGGTGACAAGAGGCACATGGCCCCCGAGCTGTTGCAGGGTCTGACTGAGCCGACCGACCTGTGGCTTTCGCCGCTGAGCCTCCAACCGGGCATGGTCGTGTGTGACAACGGCCGAAACCTGGTGGCGGCTCTGCAGCTCGGCAGCCTCACACACGTGCCATGCCTGGCTCACGTCTTCAATCTGGTGGTTCAGCGGTTTCTGAAAAACTACCCGCACTTGTCAGACCTGCTCGGCAAGGTGCGCCGCGTCTGCGCTCATTTCGCAATTCCACCATGGATGCTGCCACCCTGCGGACCCTGCAACATCGGTTTAATCTGCCAGAGCACCGGCTGCTGTGTGAAGTGCCCACATGGTGGAATTCTACGCTCCACATGTTGGCCAGGCTGTATGAGCAGTGTAGAGCAACAGTGGAATACCAACTCCAACATGGGCGGCGTAGTGGGAGTCAGCCTCCCCAACTCTTTACCGAGGAGTGGGCCTGGATGGCAGACATCTGCCAGGTCCTCGGAAACTTTGAGGAGTCTACCCTGATGGTGAGCGGCGATGCTGCAATCATTAGCGTCACCATTCTTCTGCTATGCCTGCTGAGAAGTTCGCTGCAAAGCATAAAGGCAGGCGCTTTGCGGTCGGAACCGGAGACAGGGGAAGAGAGTATGTCGCTTGATAGTCAGAGCACCCTCATGTCTATATCTCAGCGTGTTTTGGAGGAGGAGGAGGAAGAGGGGGAGGAGCATGAGGAGGAGGGGGAAGAGACAGCTGGGCCCACTGCACAGGGTACCCATGCTGCTCGCCTCCCATCTGTTCAGCGTGTATGGCCTGTGGACGAGGAGGAGGAGGATCCTGAGAGTGATCTTCCTAGTGAGGACAGCGATGTGTTGCGTACTGGTACCCTGGCACACATGGCTGACTTCATGTTAGGCTGCATTTCTCGTGACCCTCGCGTTAGACGCATTCTGGCCACTACGGATTACTGGGTGTACACCCTTCTCAACCCACGGTATAAGGAGAACCTTTCCACTCTCATTCCCGAAGAGGAAAGGGGTTCGAGAGTGATGCAATACCACAGGGCCCTGGTGGACAAACTGATGGTAAAGTTCCCATCTGACAGTGCTAGTGCCAGAAGGCGCACTTCCGAGGGCCAAGTAGCAGGGGAGGCGCAGAGATCAAGCAGCATGTTCAGCGCAGGCAGGGGAACACTCTCCAAGCCCCTTGCCAGCTTTATGGCTCCCCAGCAAGACTGCGTCACCACTCCCCAGTCAAGGCTGAGTCGGAGGGAGCACTGTAAAAAGATGGTGAGGGAGTATGTAGCCGATCGTACCACCACCCTCCGTGATGCCTCAGCTCCCTACAACTATTGGGTGTCAAAGCTGGGCACGTGGCACGAACTTGCGCTGTATGCCCTGGAGGTGCTGGCTTGCCCTGCTGCTAGCATCTTGTCAGAGAGGGTGTTTAGTGCAGCTGAGGGAATCATCACGGACAAGCGTACCCGCCTGTCAACTGCCAGTGCCGACATGCTTACACTCATAAAGATGAACAAAGCCTGGATTTCCCCAGACGTCTCTTCTCCACCAGCGGAGAGCAGTGGAACCTAAAGATTCTTTTCGCTGCAACCGCAGATAAAAGCACTCTTCTCTATCACCGGGAAAACGGGGCATTTCTCTTTGTCAATTTGCCTCTGACATTAGTCCTCCTCCTGCTACTCCTCCTCCAGAAACAACATGTCATCGCGCTGAACGGACAATTTTTCTGCGGCCCAAAAGGCTCATCTACATCTACCAATGTTTTTACAATTTTGCCCAGTTTCAAAAGTATTGAGACTGTAACATGAACCAATTTTTTCAACAAGGCTGCTTCCAGGCTCTGTTACAAATTAAGCAACAGTGAGCTGTATCTTTAAAAAAATGTTTATGGGTTTCACCTGCCCTCTCGGTTGATACATTTTTCAGAGGTACACTTGTACTCTTGGTACACTAATTTTTGGGGCCCATGCCTACACTCTTATCCAACTAATTTTTCTGGCCTTCGCCAACGCTCATGGTATCCCAATGTTTCAGAGGTAGGCCTATACTATTACTAGAGAAATTTTACTGGGGTCTGCCTGTCTATACTTCTGCTACAAGAAAGTTACAGGGGTCTGCCTATACTGCTTCCACTTACATGTTACAGGGGTCTGCCTATACTGCTGCCACTTACATGTTACAGGGCTCTGCCTATACTTCTGCCACGTAAATGTTACAGGGATCTTCCTATACTGCTGCCACAAGGATGTTACTAGGGTCTGCCTATACTGCTGCCCTGTTAATTTTCCAGGGGTTTGCCTATACTGCTATCACAAGGATGTTACTGGGGTCTGCCAATACTACTGCCACGTTAATGTTACAGGGGTATGCCTATACTTCTGCTACAGAAATGTTACTAGGATCTGTCTATAGTGTTACTACAGAAATGTTACAGGGGTCTGCGTATACTGCTGCCACGTACATTTTACAGGGGTCTGCCTATACTTCTACTACAGAAATGGTGCTGGGGTCTGCCTATACTGCTGCTACAGAACTGATACTGGGGTCTGCCTATACTGCTGCTATATAAATGTTACTGGCGTCTGCCTATACTTCTGCCACATAAATGTTACAGGGGTCTGCCTATACTGCTGCTATAAAAATGTTACTGGGGTCTGTCTATACTTCAACAACAGAAATGGTGGTGGGGTCTGCTTATACTGCTGCTACATAACTGTTACTGGGGTCTGCCTATCCTTCTGCCACATTAATGTTAAAGGGGTCAGCCTATACTGCTGCCACTTAAATGTTACAGGAGTCTGCCTATACTTCTGCTACAAGAATGTTACTGGGGTCTGCCTATACTTCTGTCACGTAAATGTTACAGGGGGTCTGCGTATACTTCTGCTACAAAAATGGTACTGGGGTCTGCCTATGCTTCTGCTACAGAAATGTTACAGGGGTCTGCTTATACTGCTGCAACAGAAATGCTACAGGGGTCTGCCTATACTGCTGCTACATAACTGTTACTGGGGTCTGCCTATACTTCTGCCACATAAATGTTACTAGGGGGTCTGCGTATACTTCTGCTACTAAAATGTTACTGTCGTCTGCCTATACTTCTGCCACGTAAATGTTACAGGGGTCTGCCTATACTTTTGCTAATGAAATGTTACTGGGGTCTGTCTATACTGTTACTACAGAAATGTTACTGGGGTCTCCCTAAACTTCTGCAACATAACTGTTACTGGGGTCAGCTTATACCTTTGCTACAGGAATATTACAGGGGTCTGTGTATACTATGGGTGCACTAAGTCTTCCCATCGCGGTGTTCTACCTATCTGGCGCAAAAAAAAAACCACGAGTGACTAGGGCATGGATTGTGGGCTGAGGCCAACATGTATTTCCTCTCACGTAAACTAAGCTATCCGGGGCACTGCAATGGGATCTCTTTCTGTACCGCCTGTGTGTTCCTGCTAGCCACCCATGCTGTGGGTGCACACAGACTTGCCATAGCGGAGTTGTACCTGCCTGGCACTTTTTAAAAAAAACAGAATGTCTAGGGCATGGAGTGTGGGCCACAGCCAACATGTATTTCTTCTCACGTAACCTCAGCTATCTGGGGCACTGCAATGGGATTTCTTTATGTACCGTCTGTGTGTTCCTGTTAGCCACCCATGCTGTGGGTGCACACCGACTTGCCATAGCGGAGTTGTACCTGCCTGGCACTTTAAAAAAAAAAAACAGAATGTCTAGGGCATAGAGTGTGGGCCGCAGCCAACATGTATTTCCTCTCACGTAACCTCAGCCATCCGGGGCACTGCAATGGAATTTCTTTATGTACCGTCTGTGGGTTCCTGCTAGCCACCCATGCTGTGGGTGCACACAGACTTGCCATAGCGGAGTTGTACCTGCCTGTCCCCAAAACACTGACAGACTTGGGTAGGGTGCAGAGTGCAGATGGTTTACCCCTTGCGTTGTCGATTAGGTATCCGACATCCAAATAGAATGAGTAGTGTGTGGACACATGGAGTCCCCATTGCTATGTCACTCGCAGCACCTTGGGCCACACAAGGTGTTTGCTGGGACAGAGGCTTACCCAGGGCCCGCTCACATACTTCCCACACCGAGTATTGCTGCATTGTGGAGATGTGTAGAAGTGCTGGGCTGGCAGCAGAGTCCCCTTTATGCCCACGTTTGCAGCTCCTGACAGAGGTGGCACAGGATTGGAATGAAGATCGAACGTCAATCTATTATCAATTCTCAACAGCATTGTGGGCTATCGCCCCCCCCCCCCCCCTTTCAAAGAGGGTCGCTGCCTGGCCCGGCCAACCCTCTGCAGTGTGTGCCTCCGGTTCCTCCTCATGGCAGTCGCACTTATAAATAGACATGAGGGTGGTGTGGCTATGAGGCCAACGTGTGGCATGAGGGCAGCTGAAGGCTTTTGTGTGCGCTGCGGACGCGGGGTCATGCGGGGGGTTGAGCAGCATGTAACCCAGGAGAAGAGGCAGCGGTGTGTCCCGCAGGCAGTGATTGTGCTTGGTTGGAGGTAGTGTGGTGCTTAGCTAAGGTGTGCCTTGCTAATGAGGGTTTGTCCGAAGTAAAAATTGTTGGGGGGGGGGGGGGACTCTTGCTGCTATTGTGGCTTAATAGTGAGACCTGGGAACCTGAGATGCAGCCCTGCATGTTGCCCCTCGCCTGCCCTATCCCAATCTGTGTCATTTCCATCACTTTCGTAGGTTTTGCAGATTTGCACAAATAAAACCTTAGCGAGCATCGGTCATATACAAAAATGCTCGAGTCGCCCATTGACTTCAATGGGGTTCGCTACTCAGAACGAACCCTCAAGCATCGCGGAAAGCTCGACTCGAGCAACGAGCACCCGAGCATTTTGCTGCTCGCTCATCTCTAAATATTATTCATGTTTTATATGTTCCTTCAACTTTATATTGATTTTAACAATTCACATTGTGTTGGTAGTGTTTTCTGTTAGCAGTCATGTGACCTTCTGACGTCACCCGCTGTCTTGAGCCGTGGGATTTTTAAATCTCCCTGCTTCTTGCATTTCTCTGTAAAAGGCCAAATAAAGGTGCCGGTCCGGCACAGAACTTTGTTGCCTTCTGTATTCCTATAATAAATTTATTTATTGACTACATTCCTGATCCTCCACGGCATGCCATAACTTTTCTTCAACGAGAATCTACTACTGCACAGATCTTCTCCTGCTCTGTGAAAACTTTTATTTTGTTGTGCTGCAGCACAACTTCTGGAGGTACCAATCTTCCCATTTGTCTACTTTGCCTATTTTTTGTTTCCCTTTACACTGTGGAACGCCCTTTTGCTTAATTTATCGCAGACTTTAATGGTTGTTAGGCCTCCTTCACACGGGCAACACGGCATCACCACGAGAAAACCGCAGCAATACAGCATCGCTGGTCCGTGCGTTATTGCTGCACCTTCTCGTAGCAATACCACGATTTTGTAGCACTACGAAGTCGCATGTGGTGCTATTGTGTAGGGGGGGGGGGGCACTCTTGTCGCTATTGAGGCTTAATAGTGAGACCTGGGAACCTGAGATGCAGGCCAGCATGTTACCCCTCGCCTGCCCTATCCGTTTCTGTGTCGTTTCCATCACTTTTGTAGGTTTTGCAGATTTACACAACTGAAAACCTTAGCGAGCATTGGTCATATACAAAAATGCTCGAGTCGCCCATTGACTTCAATGGGGTTCGTTACTCGAAACGAACTCTCAAGCATCGCGGAAAGCTCGACTCGAGCAACGAGCACCCGAGCATTTTGGTGCTCGCTCATCTCTAGAAAGCAATAAAAACTATAGATCATCCCCCAAAATATAAGCCTCCAAACAGCTCAGTCAAGGAAAGAACAAAAAGGCTGTAGCAGAAAAAAACATTTTAGGCATGGATTACACTGCACATCTCTAATGAATCTGCCAATTCCAAAATCTACACTGTGCTGCGTATTCGCTGCTGATTTCATCCTGTATACTGAAAGAGGAAAATTAGTGGTGAAAATCTGCATCTTTTCTTCCAGATTATGACCATTTTGTAGGTTTGAAAACTCAGTATGCTCATTTTCTATGCAGAATTATTCTACTATATTTAAGAAAGATTTGGAAACCCCCATCCATATGGGTTGTACTGTAAGTTGTTGCTGGTTTGCAGTGTGGAATCTACACAATAAAGGAAGTTTCAGATGAGTGTAGGCACAACTACAGTACGCTTGCCGGCACGGAGCGTAGTTGCACCTGAACGAGGGAAAGATAGGGCAGGTCCATCTTTTCTTAGCCGTACAATTAACTGGCAAGAGTCCCAAAAGTGAAAATGAAACCATTGAAATCCCATTGAAATTATTGCTTTTGTTTTGTCCCGTTATGCACCCGTGATTATTATGGCCAAGCGGAGAATACCACATTCGTCTGAAGTCGCCCCAACTCTGCAAGAATTTGGCCACATATGAAAATGACCTTACATGTTTGAAAGAAACCATCATTATAAAGTTCCACTTGGAATATTCTTTAACTGGTTGTTTCATGCCATTGATAGTTCATAGTTAAAGCATTACTAAATGTTCGGATGATTTTTCAGATTAAACAGTCATGTGTTTATATGAAGAATAACAGCACTTCTGATTATAATGGTATATAAATTATTAGAGATGAGCGAGCACCAAAATGCTCGGGTGCTCGTTACTCGGGACGAACTTTTCGCGATGCTCGAGGGTTCGTTTCGAGTAACGAACCCCATTGAAGTCAATGGGCGACCCGAGCATTTTTGTATTTCGCCGATGCTCGCTAAGGTTTCCTTGTGTGAAAATCTTGGCAATTCAAGAAAGTGATGGGAACGACACAGCAACGGATAGGGCAGGCGAGGGGCTACATGTTGGGCTGCATCTCAAGTTCACAGGTCCCACTATTAAGCCACAATAGCGGCAAGAGTGGGGCCCCCCCCCCCTCCCAAAAACTTTTACTTCTGAAAAGCCCTCATTAGCATGGCATACCTTAGCTAAGCACCACACTACCTCCAACAAAGCACAATCACTGCCTGCATGACACTCCGCTGCCACTTCTCCTGGGTTACATGCTGCCCAACCCCCCCTCCCCCCCGCACGACGCAGTGTCCACAGCGCACACCAAAGTGTCCCTGCGCAGCCTTCAGCTGCCCTCATGCCACACCACCCTCATGTCTATTTAGAAGTGCGTCTGCCATGAGGAGGAACCGCAGGCACACACTGCAGAGGTTGGCATGGTTAGGCAGCGACCCTCTTTAAAAGGGGCGGGGCGATAGCCCACAATGCTGTACAGAAGCAATGAGAAATAGAATCCTGTGCCACCGCCATCAGGAGCTGCACACGTGGGCCTAGCAATGGGGAACCTATGTGCCACACACTATTCATTCTGTCAAGGTGTCTCTGCATGCCCCAGTCAGACCGGGCTTTTTAATTCATAGACACAGGCAGGTACAACTCCCTATTGTGAAGTCCCTGTGGACCGACAGCATGGGTGGGTGCCAGGAAGCCACCGGCGGTACATAGAAATATCCCATTGCATTGCCCAACACAGCTGAGGTAGTAATGTCGTACTTAATGCAGGTGGGCTTCGGCCCACACTGCATGCCCCAGTCAGACTGGGGTTCTTTACAAGTGGACACATGTAGGTTAAACTCCGTGTGCACCTACAGCATGGGTGGCTCCCTGGAACCCACCGGCGATACACAAAAATATCCCATTGCATTGCCCAACACAGCTGAGGTAGTAATGTCGTGCTTAATGCAGGTGGGCTTCGGCCCACACTGCATGCCCCAGTCAGACTGGGGTTCTTTACAAGTGGAAACAGATGCATTTATAATTCCCTGTGGACCCACAGCATGGGTGGGTGCCAGGAAGCCACCGGCGGTACATAGAAATATCCCATTGCATTGCCCAACACAGCTGAGGTAGTAATGTCGTGCTTAATGCAGGTGGGCTTCGGCCCACACTGCATGCCCCAGTCAGACTGGGGTTCTTTACAAGTGGAAACAGATGCATTTATAATTCCCTGTGGACCCACAGCATGGGTGGGTGCCAGGAAGCCACCGGCGGTACATAGAAATATCCCATTGCATTGCCCAACACAGCTGAGGTAGTAATGTCGTGCTTAATGCAGGTGGGCTTCGGCCCACACTGCATGCCCCAGTCAGACTGGGGTTCTTTACAAGTGGAAACAGATGCATTTATAATTCCCTGTGGACCCACAGCATGGGTGGGTGCCAGGAAGCCACCGGCGGTACATAGAAATATCCCATTGCATTGCCCAACACAGCTGAGGTAGTAATGTCGTGCTTAATGCAGGTGGGCTTCGGCCCACACTGCATGCCCCAGTCAGACTGGGGTTCTTTACAAGTGGACACATGTAGGTTAAACTCCGTGTGCACCTACAGCATGGGTGGCTCCCTGGAACCCACCGGCAATACACAAAAATATCCCATTGCATTGCCCAACACAGCTGAGGTAGTAATGTCGTGCTTAATGCAGGTGGGCTTCGGCCCACACTGCATGCCCCAGTCTGACTGGGGTTCTTTACAAGTGGAAACAGATGCATTTATAATTCCCTGTGGACCCACAGCATGGGTGGCTCCCTGGAACCCACCGGCGGTACATAAAAATATCCCATTGCATTGCCCAACACAGCGGATGTAACGTCAGCTGTAATGCAGGTGGGCTAAAAATTCATTTGATTACACTGTAGGCGAGGGCCCACAAAAATTGCTGTATCAACAGTACTAATGTACATCCAAAAAATTGGCCATGCCCAACCAAGATGGCAGGTGAAACCCATTAATCGCTTTGGTTAATGTGGCTTAAGTGGTAACTAGGCCTGGAGGCAGCCCAGTTTAACTAAAAATTGGTTCAAGTTAAAGTTTCAACGCTTTTAAGAGCATTGAAACATATAAAAATTGTTTCGAAAAATTAGATGAGTGAGCCTTGTGGCCCTAAGAAAAATTGCCCGTTCAGCTTGATTACGTGAGGTTTCAGGAGGAGGAGCAGGAGGAGGAGGAGGAATATTAGACACAGATTGATGAAGCAGAAATGTCCCCGTTTTGGATGGTGAGAGAGAACGATGCTTCCATCCGCGGGTGCAGCCTACGTATTGCTTACGTATCGCTGCTGTCCGCTGGTGGAGAAGAGAAGTCTGGGGAAATCCAGGCTTTGTTCATCTTGATGAGTGTTAGCCTGTCGGCACTGTCGGTTGACAGGCGGGTACGCTTATCCGTGATGATTCCCCCAGCCGCACTAAACACCCTTTCCGACAAGACGCTAGCTGCAGGACAAGCAAGCACCTCCAGGGCATACAGCGCTAGTTCAGGCCACGTGTCCAGCTTCGACACCCAGTAGTTGTAGGGGGCAGAGGCGTCACGGAGGAGGGTCGTGCGATCGGCTACGTACTCCCTCACCATCCTTTTACAGTGCTCCCGCCGACTCAGCCTTGACTGGGGAGCGGTGACACAGTCTTGCTGGGGAGCCATAAAGCTGTCCAGGCCCTTAAAGACTGTTGCACTGCCTGGGCTGTACATGCTGCTCGATCTACGCACCTCCCCTGCTACCTGGCCCTCGGAACTGCGCCTTCTGCCACTACCGCTGTCGGATGGGAATTTTACCATCAGCTTGTCCGCCAGGGTCCTGTGGTATAGCAACACTCTCGAACCCCTTTCCTCTTCGGGAATGAGAGTGGGAAGGTTCTCCTTATACCGTGGGTCGAGCAGTGTGTACACCCAGTAATCCGTAGTGGCCAGAATGCGTGTAATGCGAGGGTCACGCGAAAGGCATCCTGACATGAAGTCAGCCATGTGTGCCAGGGTACCTGTACGCAACACATGGCTGTCCGCACTAGGAAGATCACTTTCAGGATCCTCCTCCTCCTCCTCCTCAGGCCATACACGCTGAAATGATGACAGGCAAGCAGCATGGGTACCGTCAGCAGTGGGCCAAGCTGTCTCTTCCCCCTCCTCCTCATCCTCCTCATGCTCCTCCTCCTCCTCCTGAACGCGCTGAGATATAGACAGGAGGGTGCTCTGACTATCCAGCGACATACTGTCTTCCCCCGGCTCTGTTTCCGAGCGCAAAGCGGCTGCCTTTATGGTTTGCAGGGAACTTCTCAAGATGCATAGCAGAGGAATGGTGACGCTAATGATTGCAGCATCGCCGCTCACCACCTGGGTAGACTGCTCAAAGTTTCGAAGGACCTGGCAGATGTCTGCCAACCAGGCCCACTCTTCTGAAAAGAATTGAGGAGGCTGACTCCCACTGTGCCGCCCATGTTGGAGTTGGTATTCCACTATAGCTCTACGCTGCTCATAGAGCCTAGCCAACATGTGGAACGTAGAGTTCCACCGTGTGGGCACGTCGCACAGCAGTCGGTGCACTGGCAGATTAAACCGATGTTGCAGGGTGCGCAGGGTGGCAGCGTCCGTGTGGGACTTGCGGAAATGTGCGCAGAGCCGGCGCACCTTTACGAGCAGGTCTGACAAGCGTGGGTAGCTGTTACCATGCAGGGCGGCGCTGGGTCCCGCGGCCGGCGCGCGCCGCTTCGAGCTCGGCTTCGGCGTCCCGGAGCTGTGCTGTCAGGGATCTCCCGGCGGCGTGGAGCAGCCAGCGTGCAGCAGCGTGGAGCAGCCAGCGTGCTGCGGCGTGGGCGTGTCCGCCCGTAGGGTGCCGCCCGCTCTCATCCACCTCCCTTATGCAACAGTGGGAGAGTCGGCTCCTCCCACTCTCCGCCCCTGGGCGGAGGCTTTTAGTTAAAAGGCTGGCAGTGACCTGAACTCACTGCCAGTTATTGGTTCTGCTAGCCTCTAGTCAGGTCTATTCTAGTCTGTCCTAGTTGCTTGTCAGTATCCTTTCGTTTGCCTGTGAGCTACACCTCCAGCCTTGATTCACCTAGTAGTTTTGTTGGTCTGTTACACCTGCCTCTCCTGTCGGCACTCTGTCCCCTGTTAGTAGTTCCATCCAGGTAGTCGCCAGGTCCCTAGCCAGCGCAGGGACTGCCGCCCAGTTGTCCGCTTGGGGTTAGCCAGGGCCGAGGCAAGTAGGCAGGGACAGTGGGGTGCAGGAGATCAGGGCACCCCAACTGGCGCTCGGGGGGCAGAGTGCCGTAACATAATAACTGGCCCTTTAAAAACCGTTTTTTTCATGGAGGCGATCAGTTCCCTCACGAACCAGCTGCAGGCCCTGGTGCCTGTGATCCAGGATTTATCCGCCCGCATGGTGGCCCAGGAGCAGCGGGGGGTGTCGCAGGGGTCGGACGCCTCAACCAGCCCCGAACCCAAGTGCCCTCTTCCCGAGGTGTTTTCTGGGGAGAGGAACAAGTTTTTTGTTTTCCGACAGGCGTGTCGCCTGTTTTTTCGCATGCGTCCCCGTTCTTCCGGGTCGGAGGCTCAGAGGGTCGGGCTGATAATGTCCCTGCTGCGGGGCTCGGCACAGACATGGGCTTTCTCCATCCCCGAGGGTTCCTCCTGCCTGCAGTCCGTGGACTCCTTTTTTCAGGAACTCGGGGGTATCTTCGACGAACCGGACCGAGCGGGGTTGGCGGTTTCACGGTTGTTGGCGCTGCGGCAGAGGTTGTCGTGTGTGGAGGATTATTGCTCCAACTTCAGACGCTGTGCGGGGGACACGACATGGAACGATAGCGCGCTGAAGGACGTTTTTCTGCAGGGCCTCTCGGACGCAGTTAAAGACCTGTTAATTTCCCATCCCGTTCCCGGGTCCTTAAGGGAGGCTATGGAGCTAGCGGTGAGAGCAGATAGGAGGCTCAGGTCTAGAAAGCAGGACAGGCAGACCCGTAGAGTCAGGGAGGTCAGTGGCCCTGGTCCCTCCTCCTCCTTACCAGTCTCTGCGCCCGAGCCGATGGAGGTGGACCCGCTGGACCCCAAAGAGCGACGCCGGATCCGTTTGTTGCATCGTCTCTGCCTCTACTGCGGGAAAGCTGGACATCGGGTGATAACCTGCCCACTGAGGTCTCAACGTCCGCAGCCGGAACCGGCGGAAAACTCCGAGTCCTAGGCGATTGCAGGGAGGATGGCCTAGGACTTCAGGTACTTCCTAAACTTTTGGTACCGTGCCATGTTAGATTCGGGGATTTTTCCCGATCAGGGCGGGCGTTTATTGATTCCGGAGCAGCCGCTAACTTGATAAGTCTGGGTTTTGTCCGTTCTCTGATGGCGGAATTTGTGGCGTTGAAGACGCCAATTCATTTTACCAGCATTGATGCTACCCCTCTCTCTACAGGCTTGGTACGATGGAGGACCCCAAGATTACAGTTCACGGTGGGGGTCCTCCACTCGGAAGAACTGTCTTTCTTGGTTATGGAAAAAATGTCGGTTGATGTGGTGCTTGGTATGCCCTGGTTGGCACTGCACAACCCCCAATTTGATTGGTCCACCCGGGAATTGACTCATTGGGGGTCATCGTGTCACAATCACCTGTCTACCATAGCTGTGTGCTCCGCAGATACGGTGCTCATTCCGGAGTATTTGTCAGACTTTCAGGATGTATTCTCCAAACGACTGTCTAAGGCTCTGCCCCCTCATAGGGAGTGGGACTGTGGTATCGACCTGATTCCCGACGGTCCCATCCCTAAGGGAGCCATTTTCAATCTGTCAGGTCGTGAGCATGAAGCCCTCAAGTCCTATGTCTCGGAAGCTCTGGCCAACCGACATATCCGGCCGTCCAGGTCCCCTGCCGGGGCAGGTCTCTTCTTTGTAGAGAAGAAGGACGGGACACTAAGGCCTTGTGTGGATTATCGGGCCTTGAATAAAATCACCGTGAAGAACCAGTGCTCCTTGCCCCTAATTCCTGACTTGTTGAATCAGGTGGTAGGGGCTCACTGGTTCTCCAAACTGGACTTAAGGGGGGCTTACAATTTAATTCGCATCAAAGAGGGAGATGAATGGAAGACAGCGTTCAACACCCCGTTAGGACATTTTGAATGTCTGGTCATGCCTTTTGGACTCTGTAATGCCCCCGCTGTGTTTCAGGGTTTTATGAACGCAGTCTTCCACGACTTCCTGGGGGTATTTCTGGTCATTTATCTGGACGACATCCTGGTGTACTCACCTGACTGGGATTCACATGTGCGGCACCTGAGGTTGGTCCTGACCCGTTTGCGCGAGTATCAACTTTTTGTCAAATTAGAGAAATGTACATTTGGCTCTAAACAAGTATCCTTCCTTGGTTATGTAATTTCCCCCACAGAGATTCAGATGGAGTCTGATAAAGTAGCAGCAATCTCCCAATGGGTCAGACCCGACAACCTCAAGGCTCTCCAGCGGTTCTTAGGTTTTGCAAATTTCTACCGCAAATTCATTAGAAATTACTCAGTTATTGCTCAACCTCTGACCGACCTGACTAAGAAGGGGGCTGACTTGGGTAAGTGGTCGCCTGCAGCCCTTGAGGCCTTTAGCCGTCTAAAAAAGGCATTCACGACTGCCCCGGTGCTAATACAGCCGGACGCACGACTACCCTTTTTTATTGAGGTAGACGCGTCGGAAGTGGGGACAGGAGCAGTATTGTCGCAGGAAGTCAGTGGGAGGTCTGGCTATAGCCCATGTGCGTTCTTTTCGCGAAAGTTCAATTCAGCAGAGCGCAACTACGACGTGGGTAACCGTGAATTGTTGGCTATCAAATGGGCTCTGGAAGAGTGGCGACACCATCTTGAGGGTGCTAGACACCCAATTACCGTATATACTGATCACAAGAATCTGGTATATCTCGCCAATGCGAAAAGACTCACTGCTCGTCAAGCCAGGTGGGCGTTGTTCTTCGCCAGGTTTAACTTCGTCGTGACATATATCCCCGGAGAGAAGAACGTGAAGGCGGACGCCCTGTCACGGAGTTTCGGGGTACCAGACAGTGGGACCATGACTCCCGAGAATATCTTAGCCCCCGGCGTGGTGGTGGCAGTGTTAGAGTCTAACTTCGTCCCTCAACTACAGGATGCTCAGCAGGACGCTCCGTCAGGGGTGCCGGAGGGCAGATGGTTTGTGCCAGAGACCCTACGCCCTAGAGTCATGGATGAGTCCCACTCGTCGGCTCTCGCCGGGCATCCAGGGTTCCAGGGGACCCTGGAGCTTTGCTCCCGATACTTCTGGTGGCCAGGCATGTCTCAGGAGATCCGCAACTTTGTGAGGGGTTGCTCGGTCTGTGCTCGCAATAAGAGTCGGCGGCGTCCTCCGGAGGGTCCTCTGAGACCACTACCGGTTCCTTCCAGTCCCTGGTCTCACTTATCAGTAGATTTCATCACTGACCTACCTGAATCCCAGAAGTGCACCACTATCTTAGTGGTGGTCGACCGGTTCTCAAAGATGGCACATTTTGTGGCGTTAAAAAAGCTACCCTCGGCAAAAGAATTTGCCACGATTTTTGTAAAGGAAATAATTCGCCTACATGGGGTTCCCCAGAATATTGTATCTGATCGCGGGGTTCAGTTTGTGTCGCAGTTTTGGCGTGCCTTCTGCAGAAACCTGGGAACGTCGCTTTCCTTCTCGTCAGCGTTCCACCCGCAGACTAATGGTCAGACTGAGCGGAAGAACCAAGACTTAGTGCAATATTTACGGTTGTTTGCCAGCGAAAAGGCTTACCAGTGGGCAGAGTTCCTGCCGTTGGCAGAGTTTGCACTAAACAACCGCCTTTGTTCTTCTACTGGGGTGTCTCCATTTTTTAGTGTATACGGTCAGCATCCTCGCTTCCTTACAGCAATCCCTACTCCATCGCTCTGTCCGGCAGCGGATGACGCCACAGATACGCTTCGGGGAGTATGGAAAGAGGTGCAGAGAAACTTGGAGGCAGCGGGGGCCCGTATGCAGTTGCGCAGTGGGAAGAGTCTGTCTGTGTCTGAACCTTACAGGGTGGGACAGAAGGTATACCTGTCTTCTAAAAATCTCAAATTGCGGGTCCCGTCCTTGAAGCTGGCGCCACGTTACGTGGGGCCGTTTGCCATCACACGTGTGGTGAACCCACTCGCCTACGAGCTGGGGTTGCCAGCCACATGGAGGGTTCACAGGGTATTCCATAAGTCGCTGCTGAAACCTTTTGTCCCTCACTGCCAGTTATTGGTTCTGCTAGCCTCTAGTCAGGTCTATTCTAGTCTGTCCTAGTTGCTTGTCAGTATCCTTTCGTTTGCCTGTGAGCTACACCTCCAGCCTTGATTCACCTAGTAGTTTTGTTGGTCTGTTACACCTGCCTCTCCTGTCGGCACTCTGTCCCCTGTTAGTAGTTCCATCCAGGTAGTCGCCAGGTCCCTAGCCAGCGCAGGGACTGCCGCCCAGTTGTCCGCCTGGGGTTAGCCAGGGCCGAGGCAAGTAGGCAGGGACAGTGGGGTGCAGGAGATCAGGGCACCCCAACTGGCGCTCGGGGGGCAGAGTGCCGTAACAGTAGCTTTTCAGAAAGCGCTGAACCACCAAATTAAAGACGTGGGCCAAGCATGGCACGTGCGTGAGGCTGCCGAGCTGCAGAGCCGCCACCAGGTTACGGCCGTTGTCACACACGACCATGCCCGGTTGGAGGCTCAGCGGCGCAAGCCAACGGTCGGTCTGCTCTGTCAGACCCTGCAGCAGTTCGTGGGCCGTGTGCCTCCTATCTCCTAAGCTGAGTAGTTTCAGCACGGCCTGCTGACGCTTGCCCACCGCTGTGCTGCCACGCCGCGCGACACCGACTGCTGGCGACGTCCTGCTGCTGCTGACACATCTAGATTGCGAGACAGAGGTTGAGGAGGAGGAGGGTGCTTTAGTGGAAGAAGCATACACTGCCGAACATACCACCACCAAGCTGGGGCCCGCAATTCTGGGGGTGGGTAGGACGTGAGCGGTCCCAGGCTCTGACTCTGTCCCAGCCTCCACTAAATTCACCCAATGTGCCGTCAGGGAGATGTAGTGGCCCTGCCCACCTGTGCTTGTCCACGTGTCCGTAGTTAAGTGGACCTTGCCACTAACCGCATTGGTGAGGGCGCGTACAATGTTGCGGGAGACGTGGTCGTGCAGGGCTGGGACGGCACATCGGGAAAAGGCTGGTCAATTTGGCAATGTGCACGTTTAATGCTTGAGACTGCGGGTGCGCGGCGGCGTATTTGCGCTTGCGCTAGTGACAGCTGGACGCTGTGCTGTGAGACATTGCTGGATGGGGCCGAGGACAGCGGAGGTGAGGGTGTGGGTGCAGGCCAGGAGACGGTAGTGCCTGTGTCCTGAGAGGGGGGGTTGTATCTCAGTGGCAGGTTGGGGCACAGGGGGAGAGGCAGCGGTGCAAACCGGAGGCGGTGAACGGACTTCGTCCCACCTTGTGGGGTGCTTGGCCATCATATGTCTGCGCATGCTGGTGGTGGTGAGGCTGTTGGTGGTGGCTCCCCGGCTGATCTTGGTGCGACAAAGGTTGCACACCACTGTTCGTCGGTCGTCAGGCGTCTCGGTGAAAAACTGCCAGACCTTAGAGCACCTCGGCCTCTGCAGGGTGGCATGGCGCGAGGGTGCGCTTTGGGAAACAGTTGGTGGATTATTCGGTCTGGCCCTGCCTCTACCCCTGGCCACCGCACTGCCTCTTGCAACCTGCCCTGCTGCTGCCCGTGCCTCCCCCTCTGAAGACCTGTCCTGTGTAGGCGTTGCACACCAGGTGGGGTCAGTCACCTCATCGTCCTGCTGCTCTTCCTCCGAATCCTCTGTGTGCTCCTCCCTCGGACTTACTGCCCTTACTACTATCTCACTGCAAGACAACTGTGTCTCATCGTCATCGTCCTCCTCACCCACTGAAAGGTCTTGAGACAGTTGGCGGAAGTCCCCAGCCTCATCCCCCGGAACCCGGGAACTTTCCAATGGTTGGGCATCAGTGACGATAAACTCCTCTGGTGGGAGAGGAACCACTGCTGCCCAATCTGAGCAGGGGCCCGAGAACAGTTCCTGGGAGTCTTCCCGCTCCTGAGCATGTGTCATTGTAGTGGAGTGAGGAGGCTGGGAGGAAGGAGGAGCAGCAGACAGAGGATTCGGATTTGCAGCAGTGGACGGCGCAGAACTGTGGCTGGACGATAGGTTGCTCGAAGCACTTTCTGCCATCCAGGACAGGACCTGCTCACACTGCTCATTTTCTAATAAAGGTCTCCCGCGTGGACCCATTAATTGGGCGATGAATGTGGGGACGGCAGAAACGTGCCTCTCTCCTAATCGCGCAGCAGTCAGCTGCGACACACCTGGATCAGGAGCTCGGCCTGTGCCCACACCCTCACTTGGCCCTCCGCGTCCTCGCCCACGTCCACGTCCTCTAGGCCTACCCCTACCCCTCAGCATGCTGTATTACCAGTGATTTGATTTCCCAGGCAGGAAAGAAATTGGCGCAAGGCTGCACTCAACCGTAGCTGGTTGCGTCTGATTTTTTAACGTTCTCCACGCAGCACACACGTACCCAGAGCCCTTAGGACTGACAGAGGCAGGGCAAATATACTTTTTTCACTTTTGTTTAAAAGGATAGGCCCACTGCGTCTATTCACTGAATAATAAGTTTAATAACTGACACTGTGTTGCGGCCCTGCAAAAGTGTCACAGAACTTTACTGTTGCAGAGTTATTAACTGTGGCAGAGCAGGTATTTCCCAGGCAGGAAAGAAATTGGCGCAAGGCTGCACTCAACCGTAGCTGGTTGCGTCTGATTTTTTTACGTTCTCCACGCAGCACACACGTACACAGAGCCCTTAGGACTGACAGAGGCAGGGCAAATATACTTTTTTCCCTTTTGTTTAAAAGGATAGGCCCACTGTACCTATTCAATGACTAATAACTGTGTTGTGGCCCTGCCTACACAATTCTGTGCCTGTAGTATCAATGCTGGGTGCAATGCTCTGCACCGCCGATTTTCAGAAGAAAAAAAAAAAGCAACACAGCTAACAGCAGCCTGCACAGTACTCCACACAGTTAAATGTGGCCCTAGAAAGGACCGTTGAGGTTCTTGAAGGCTACACTCACTCCTAACACTCTCCCTGCCTAAGCACCACTTCTGTCCCTAATGCCGGCTGCAATGCTCTGCACTGCCGATTTTGAGAAAGAAAAAAAAATTCTCCACTGCTAACAGCAGCCTGCACACACGTAGATGTGGCCCTAAGAAGGACCGTTGGGGTTCTTGAAGCCTACACTCACTACAAATTCTTTCCCTACAGCAACTCCAATAGAACAGCACTTTCCCTCAGCTAACTCACACGGCATCTGAGGCGAGCCGCGGGAGGGGCCGACTTTTATACTCGGGTGACATCTGATCGCCCCAGCCACTCACAGCAGGGGGGTGGTATAGGGCTTGAACGTCACAGGGGGAAGTTGTAATGCCTTCCCTGTCTTTCAATTGGCCAGAAAAGCGCGCTAACGTCTCAGAGAGGAAAGTGAAAGTAACCTGAACACCGCGTGGTGCTCGTTACGAGTAACAAGCATCCCGAACACGCTAATATTCGCCCGA